>NW_027601396.1:0-5000 GCF_053455715.1 Rhinoraja longicauda
CCTAACCCTAACCCTAACCCTAACCCTAACCCTAACCCTAACCCTAACCCTAACCCTAACCCTAACCCTAACCCTAACCCTAACCCTAACCCTAACCCTAACCCTAACCCTAACCCTAACCCTAACCCTAACCCTAACCCTAACCCTAACCCTAACCCTAACCCTAACCCTAACCCTAACCCTAACCCTAACCCTAACCCTAACCCTAACCCTAACCCTAACCCTAACCCTAACCCTAACCCTAACCCTAACCCTAACCCTAACCCTAACCCTAACCCTAACCCTAACCCTAACCCTAACCCTAACCCTAACCCTAACCCTAACCCTAACCCTAACCCTAACCCTAACCCTAACCCTAACCCTAACCCTAACCCTAACCCTAACCCTAACCCTAACCCTAACCCTAACCCTAACCCTAACCCTAACCCTAACCCTAACCCTAACCCTAACCCTAACCCTAACCCTAACCCTAACCCTAACCCTAACCCTAACCCTAACCCTAACCCTAACCCTAACCCTAACCCTAACCCTAACCCTAACCCTAACCCTAACCCTAACCCTAACCCTAACCCTAACCCTAACCCTAACCCTAACCCTAACCCTAACCCTAACCCTAACCCTAACCCTAACCCTAACCCTAACCCTAACCCTAACCCTAACCCTAACCCTAACCCTAACCCTAACCCTAACCCTAACCCTAACCCTAACCCTAACCCTAACCCTAACCCTAACCCTAACCCTAACCCTAACCCTAACCCTAACCCTAACCCTAACCCTAACCCTAACCCTAACCCTAACCCTAACCCTAACCCTAACCCTAACCCTAACCCTAACCCTAACCCTAACCCTAACCCTAACCCTAACCCTAACCCTAACCCTAACCCTAACCCTAACCCTAACCCTAACCCTAACCCTAACCCTAACCCTAACCCTAACCCTAACCCTAACCCTAACCCTAACCCTAACCCTAACCCTAACCCTAACCCTAACCCTAACCCTAACCCTAACCCTAACCCTAACCCTAACCCTAACCCTAACCCTAACCCTAACCCTAACCCTAACCCTAACCCTAACCCTAACCCTAACCCTAACCCTAACCCTAACCCTAACCCTAACCCTAACCCTAACCCTAACCCTAACCCTAACCCTAACCCTAACCCTAACCCTAACCCTAACCCTAACCCTAACCCTAACCCTAACCCTAACCCTAACCCTAACCCTAACCCTAACCCTAACCCTAACCCTAACCCTAACCCTAACCCTAACCCTAACCCTAACCCTAACCCTAACCCTAACCCTAACCCTAACCCTAACCCTAACCCTAACCCTAACCCTAACCCTAACCCTAACCCTAACCCTAACCCTAACCCTAACCCTAACCCTAACCCTAACCCTAACCCTAACCCTAACCCTAACCCTAACCCTAACCCTAACCCTAACCCTAACCCTAACCCTAACCCTAACCCTAACCCTAACCCTAACCCTAACCCTAACCCTAACCCTAACCCTAACCCTAACCCTAACCCTAACCCTAACCCTAACCCTAACCCTAACCCTAACCCTAACCCTAACCCTAACCCTAACCCTAACCCTAACCCTAACCCTAACCCTAACCCTAACCCTAACCCTAACCCTAACCCTAACCCTAACCCTAACCCTAACCCTAACCCTAACCCTAACCCTAACCCTAACCCTAACCCTAACCCTAACCCTAACCCTAACCCTAACCCTAACCCTAACCCTAACCCTAACCCTAACCCTAACCCTAACCCTAACCCTAACCCTAACCCTAACCCTAACCCTAACCCTAACCCTAACCCTAACCCTAACCCTAACCCTAACCCTAACCCTAACCCTAACCCTAACCCTAACCCTAACCCTAACCCTAACCCTAACCCTAACCCTAACCCTAACCCTAACCCTAACCCTAACCCTAACCCTAACCCTAACCCTAACCCTAACCCTAACCCTAACCCTAACCCTAACCCTAACCCTAACCCTAACCCTAACCCTAACCCTAACCCTAACCCTAACCCTAACCCTAACCCTAACCCTAACCCTAACCCTAACCCTAACCCTAACCCTAACCCTAACCCTAACCCTAACCCTAACCCTAACCCTAACCCTAACCCTAACCCTAACCCTAACCCTAACCCTAACCCTAACCCTAACCCTAACCCTAACCCTAACCCTAACCCTAACCCTAACCCTAACCCTAACCCTAACCCTAACCCTAACCCTAACCCTAACCCTAACCCTAACCCTAACCCTAACCCTAACCCTAACCCTAACCCTAACCCTAACCCTAACCCTAACCCTAACCCTAACCCTAACCCTAACCCTAACCCTAACCCTAACCCTAACCCTAACCCTAACCCTAACCCTAACCCTAACCCTAACCCTAACCCTAACCCTAACCCTAACCCTAACCCTAACCCTAACCCTAACCCTAACCCTAACCCTAACCCTAACCCTAACCCTAACCCTAACCCTAACCCTAACCCTAACCCTAACCCTAACCCTAACCCTAACCCTAACCCTAACCCTAACCCTAACCCTAACCCTAACCCTAACCCTAACCCTAACCCTAACCCTAACCCTAACCCTAACCCTAACCCTAACCCTAACCCTAACCCTAACCCTAACCCTAACCCTAACCCTAACCCTAACCCTAACCCTAACCCTAACCCTAACCCTAACCCTAACCCTAACCCTAACCCTAACCCTAACCCTAACCCTAACCCTAACCCTAACCCTAACCCTAACCCTAACCCTAACCCTAACCCTAACCCTAACCCTAACCCTAACCCTAACCCTAACCCTAACCCTAACCCTAACCCTAACCCTAACCCTAACCCTAACCCTAACCCTAACCCTAACCCTAACCCTAACCCTAACCCTAACCCTAACCCTAACCCTAACCCTAACCCTAACCCTAACCCTAACCCTAACCCTAACCCTAACCCTAACCCTAACCCTAACCCTAACCCTAACCCTAACCCTAACCCTAACCCTAACCCTAACCCTAACCCTAACCCTAACCCTAACCCTAACCCTAACCCTAACCCTAACCCTAACCCTAACCCTAACCCTAACCCTAACCCTAACCCTAACCCTAACCCTAACCCTAACCCTAACCCTAACCCTAACCCTAACCCTAACCCTAACCCTAACCCTAACCCTAACCCTAACCCTAACCCTAACCCTAACCCTAACCCTAACCCTAACCCTAACCCTAACCCTAACCCTAACCCTAACCCTAACCCTAACCCTAACCCTAACCCTAACCCTAACCCTAACCCTAACCCTAACCCTAACCCTAACCCTAACCCTAACCCTAACCCTAACCCTAACCCTAACCCTAACCCTAACCCTAACCCTAACCCTAACCCTAACCCTAACCCTAACCCTAACCCTAACCCTAACCCTAACCCTAACCCTAACCCTAACCCTAACCCTAACCCTAACCCTAACCCTAACCCTAACCCTAACCCTAACCCTAACCCTAACCCTAACCCTAACCCTAACCCTAACCCTAACCCTAACCCTAACCCTAACCCTAACCCTAACCCTAACCCTAACCCTAACCCTAACCCTAACCCTAACCCTAACCCTAACCCTAACCCTAACCCTAACCCTAACCCTAACCCTAACCCTAACCCTAACCCTAACCCTAACCCTAACCCTAACCCTAACCCTAACCCTAACCCTAACCCTAACCCTAACCCTAACCCTAACCCTAACCCTAACCCTAACCCTAACCCTAACCCTAACCCTAACCCTAACCCTAACCCTAACCCTAACCCTAACCCTAACCCTAACCCTAACCCTAACCCTAACCCTAACCCTAACCCTAACCCTAACCCTAACCCTAACCCTAACCCTAACCCTAACCCTAACCCTAACCCTAACCCTAACCCTAACCCTAACCCTAACCCTAACCCTAACCCTAACCCTAACCCTAACCCTAACCCTAACCCTAACCCTAACCCTAACCCTAACCCTAACCCTAACCCTAACCCTAACCCTAACCCTAACCCTAACCCTAACCCTAACCCTAACCCTAACCCTAACCCTAACCCTAACCCTAACCCTAACCCTAACCCTAACCCTAACCCTAACCCTAACCCTAACCCTAACCCTAACCCTAACCCTAACCCTAACCCTAACCCTAACCCTAACCCTAACCCTAACCCTAACCCTAACCCTAACCCTAACCCTAACCCTAACCCTAACCCTAACCCTAACCCTAACCCTAACCCTAACCCTAACCCTAACCCTAACCCTAACCCTAACCCTAACCCTAACCCTAACCCTAACCCTAACCCTAACCCTAACCCTAACCCTAACCCTAACCCTAACCCTAACCCTAACCCTAACCCTAACCCTAACCCTAACCCTAACCCTAACCCTAACCCTAACCCTAACCCTAACCCTAACCCTAACCCTAACCCTAACCCTAACCCTAACCCTAACCCTAACCCTAACCCTAACCCTAACCCTAACCCTAACCCTAACCCTAACCCTAACCCTAACCCTAACCCTAACCCTAACCCTAACCCTAACCCTAACCCTAACCCTAACCCTAACCCTAACCCTAACCCTAACCCTAACCCTAACCCTAACCCTAACCCTAACCCTAACCCTAACCCTAACCCTAACCCTAACCCTAACCCTAACCCTAACCCTAACCCTAACCCTAACCCTAACCCTAACCCTAACCCTAACCCTAACCCTAACCCTAACCCTAACCCTAACCCTAACCCTAACCCTAACCCTAACCCTAACCCTAACCCTAACCCTAACCCTAACCCTAACCCTAACCCTAACCCTAACCCTAACCCTAACCCTAACCCTAACCCTAACCCTAACCCTAACCCTAACCCTAACCCTAACCCTAACCCTAACCCTAACCCTAACCCTAACCCTAACCCTAACCCTAACCCTAACCCTAACCCTAACCCTAACCCTAACCCTAACCCTAACCCTAACCCTAACCC
>NW_027601396.1:10000-199321 GCF_053455715.1 Rhinoraja longicauda
ACCCTAACCCTAACCCTAACCCTAACCCTAACCCTAACCCTAACCCTAACCCTAACCCTAACCCTAACCCTAACCCTAACCCTAACCCTAACCCTAACCCTAACCCTAACCCTAACCCTAACCCTAACCCTAACCCTAACCCTAACCCTAACCCTAACCCTAACCCTAACCCTAACCCTAACCCTAACCCTAACCCTAACCCTAACCCTAACCCTAACCCTAACCCTAACCCTAACCCTAACCCTAACCCTAACCCTAACCCTAACCCTAACCCTAACCCTAACCCTAACCCTAACCCTAACCCTAACCCTAACCCTAACCCTAACCCTAACCCTAACCCTAACCCTAACCCTAACCCTAACCCTAACCCTAACCCTAACCCTAACCCTAACCCTAACCCTAACCCTAACCCTAACCCTAACCCTAACCCTAACCCTAACCCTAACCCTAACCCTAACCCTAACCCTAACCCTAACCCTAACCCTAACCCTAACCCTAACCCTAACCCTAACCCTAACCCTAACCCTAACCCTAACCCTAACCCTAACCCTAACCCTAACCCTAACCCTAACCCTAACCCTAACCCTAACCCTAACCCTAACCCTAACCCTAACCCTAACCCTAACCCTAACCCTAACCCTAACCCTAACCCTAACCCTAACCCTAACCCTAACCCTAACCCTAACCCTAACCCTAACCCTAACCCTAACCCTAACCCTAACCCTAACCCTAACCCTAACCCTAACCCTAACCCTAACCCTAACCCTAACCCTAACCCTAACCCTAACCCTAACCCTAACCCTAACCCTAACCCTAACCCTAACCCTAACCCTAACCCTAACCCTAACCCTAACCCTAACCCTAACCCTAACCCTAACCCTAACCCTAACCCTAACCCTAACCCTAACCCTAACCCTAACCCTAACCCTAACCCTAACCCTAACCCTAACCCTAACCCTAACCCTAACCCTAACCCTAACCCTAACCCTAACCCTAACCCTAACCCTAACCCTAACCCTAACCCTAACCCTAACCCTAACCCTAACCCTAACCCTAACCCTAACCCTAACCCTAACCCTAACCCTAACCCTAACCCTAACCCTAACCCTAACCCTAACCCTAACCCTAACCCTAACCCTAACCCTAACCCTAACCCTAACCCTAACCCTAACCCTAACCCTAACCCTAACCCTAACCCTAACCCTAACCCTAACCCTAACCCTAACCCTAACCCTAACCCTAACCCTAACCCTAACCCTAACCCTAACCCTAACCCTAACCCTAACCCTAACCCTAACCCTAACCCTAACCCTAACCCTAACCCTAACCCTAACCCTAACCCTAACCCTAACCCTAACCCTAACCCTAACCCTAACCCTAACCCTAACCCTAACCCTAACCCTAACCCTAACCCTAACCCTAACCCTAACCCTAACCCTAACCCTAACCCTAACCCTAACCCTAACCCTAACCCTAACCCTAACCCTAACCCTAACCCTAACCCTAACCCTAACCCTAACCCTAACCCTAACCCTAACCCTAACCCTAACCCTAACCCTAACCCTAACCCTAACCCTAACCCTAACCCTAACCCTAACCCTAACCCTAACCCTAACCCTAACCCTAACCCTAACCCTAACCCTAACCCTAACCCTAACCCTAACCCTAACCCTAACCCTAACCCTAACCCTAACCCTAACCCTAACCCTAACCCTAACCCTAACCCTAACCCTAACCCTAACCCTAACCCTAACCCTAACCCTAACCCTAACCCTAACCCTAACCCTAACCCTAACCCTAACCCTAACCCTAACCCTAACCCTAACCCTAACCCTAACCCTAACCCTAACCCTAACCCTAACCCTAACCCTAACCCTAACCCTAACCCTAACCCTAACCCTAACCCTAACCCTAACCCTAACCCTAACCCTAACCCTAACCCTAACCCTAACCCTAACCCTAACCCTAACCCTAACCCTAACCCTAACCCTAACCCTAACCCTAACCCTAACCCTAACCCTAATGATTTGGACAAGGGTGATGAGACCGTGGGCCAGACTAAAGTGGCAGTATATGGCGAAAAGGAATCTCCAGGGGGAGATCATTAAGCGCCAGAGGGCATTTTGGCCTACTGTCCGACAAATCACACAGCATGAAGGGACATTAATACACAACTAAAGTTACCATCTCTGCAAGCTGGGGATGCTGTTTCAGATAAGATTACAAGGAGAAAGGATTATAATATGATTACAACTCTCAACACTCACCCCAACAAGAATGGCAATACCCCCACCCTCATCCCAGATCACCCCAAACAACCCAAAAGACCCTTGACACCTATACCCCTACCTCACAAGGATAGATGATACCCTCCACCCTCACCCCAGAGGGGTTCCCTATGCTCCCTTCCCCACTAATAAACCTAACCCTAACACCAGACTACCCCAAACAGTCCCCCCAAAAACCCTAGGCACCCACCCTCAAACCGCAGCAAGTTAGGCGGCACCCTCCATCCTCACGCCAGAGATGGCCCCTGTGCCCACCCCCCAAACCTAACCCTAACAGCGGACTGCACTGGATCACCCCAAACAGTCCCCAAAAGACCCTTGGCACCTACCCTCAACTATTACAACTCTCAACACTCACCCCAACAAGAATGGCAATACCCCCCCACCCTCATCCCAGATCACCCCAAACAACCCAAAAGACCCTTGACACCTATACCCCTACCTCACAAGGATAGATCATACCCTCCACCCTCACCCCAGAGGGGGTCCCTATGCTCCCTTCCCCACCCATAAACCTAACCCTAACACCAGACTACACCAGACCACCCCAAACAGTCCCCAAAAACCCCTAGGCACCCACCCTCAAACCGCAGCAAGTTAGGCGGCACCCTCCATCCTCACGCCAGAGATGGCCCCTGTGCCCACCCCCCAAACCTAACCCTAACAGCGGACTGCACTGGATCACCCCAAACAGTCCCAAAAAGACCCTTGGCACCTACCCTCAACTCAACAAGGATAGGCTATAACCCCCACCCCCAGAAACTAACCGTAACATCGGGTTGCATAGGCCCTCCCCAAACAACCCAAAAGACCCCCAAAAGAGGATCTTAAACCTTTGTAAATAGATGATTCAACCTGCATCAGAGGACCCCTTAGACCCAGAGACCCCCCATCACACCTGGAACACAGCTAGCTCCCCCAGAAAAGATGGACTATTGAAGGGAGCGATAGGACCCTTACACACTCACAACACGATGCCCACTCCCACCTCAGCCACAAACCCCCCCCCCCCCCCATCACACAATGGCCACAGACCAGGTATGGGTTTGCAAAGCACACTCACTCACAACAAAGATTGCAGAACATGATAATAGACAGGAGGCCAGAGGAATGCAGAAAACATTGACAGCAGATCAAAAAGCAGGAGGCCAGGAACACAACCAAAGAACACAAAGAAGTGGACCGACGAATTGAGACAAAGAATAGGTATGACATCAGCAGTCCCAACCAAAGTGACCGGTCCTAAGACAACACATGGGAGGAATAAACCCAGAAAGGGAGGTACTTTCAACCCACCCTTTATAAACCACACACCGACCAGAAGTAGATCTCTTTCCCTGATGAAGCTACAGCGATAGCGAAACTGGAAAAGTCGTTGCCCAGTCACACATTAAGGCAGACTTCCTAAAAGGCACGCAAGGACCCAGACCCAGGCCAGGCTTGACACGCAACTTGCCACTAATAACAGGGTACGGTAGCATGGCCGTCCAGGCCCACAAAATAGTCAAGGGCCGCTTTGAACAATTCCAAAGAGGATTTGTCACACTGCAGGGATACAAAGCAATGTCAGCGTTCAAGAGGGCTAAAAACCTGAAGGATATCTTGGTCAGTACTAGCCTCCAAACGAGCTCAGGCTGCGGTCAAAGGCAATGTAGGGCCTGCATTCACTTGACAATAGCCAAAAACATAGAGAACACTGTGACGGGAAAGAGAAAGCAGATAGCACAGAGAATAACCTGCGAGCAAAAGAATGTAGTGTATGCAATTAAATGTAAGCAGTGCCACTTACTGTACATTGGCGAAACAGGCAACAGCCTCAGAGTCAGACTGACAGGACACATCAGCAACATCACGAGGGGAGACCAGTCCGTCCCCATTAGCAGACACTTCCAACAGCACGGGGTCCAGTCCCTTGAGATCATGGGTCTGGAAACAAATGTAAATTGGTCAACCGGGCGTAGGAAGAGGGCAGAGAGGCTATGGATCAAAGCGTTACAGACGAAAGAACCCAATGGCCTGAACCTAGCATAAACTCAAACTTAGGGTGGAACCTGACTGACTCCTAAAAATCGACAGAAGGGCAAGTTAAAAGGCGAACAGATTTGGACAAGGGTGATGAGACCGTGGGCCAGACTAAAGTGGCAGTATATGGCGAAAAGGAATCTCCAGGGGGAGATCATTAAGCGCCAGAGGGCATTTTGGCCTACTGTCCGACAAATCACAACCTAACCCTAACCCTAACCCTAACCCTAACCCTAACCCTAACCCTAACCCTAACCCTAACCCTAACCCTAACCCTAACCCTAACCCTAACCCTAACCCTAACCCTAACCCTAACCCTAACCCTAACCCTAACCCTAACCCAACACCGGACAAGACCCAGACAACACCGGACAAGACCGGACAAGACCCGGACAAGACCGGACAAGACCCAGACAACACCGGACAAGACCCAGACAACACCGGACAAGACCGGACAAGACCCAGACAAGACCGGACAAGACCGGACAAGACCCGGACAAGACCGGACAAGACCGGACAAGACCGGACAAGACCCAGACAAGACCGGACAAGACCGGACAAGACCCGGACAAGACCGGACAAGACCGGACAAGACCGGACAAGACCCAGACAAGACCGGACAAGACCGGACAAGGCCCGGACAAGACCGGACAAGGCCCAGACAAGACCGGACAAGACCGGACAAGACCCAGACAAGACCGGACAAGACCGGACAAGACCGGACAAGACCGGACAAGACAGGACAAGACCGGACAAGACCGGACAAGACCCAGACAAGACCGGACAAGACCGGACAAGACCCAGACAAGACCGGACAAGACCCGGACAAGACCCGGACATGACCCGGACAAGACCTGACAAGACCGGACAAGACCGGACAAGACCGGACAAGACCCGGACAAGACCGGACAAGACCGGACAAGACCCAGACAAGACCGGACAAGATCGGACAAGACCAGACAAGACCAGACAAGACCGGACAAGACCGGACAAGACCCAGACAAGACCGGACAAGACCCAGACAAGACCGGACAAGACCGGACAAGACCCAGACAAGACCGGACAAGACCGGACAAGACCCAGACAAGACCGGACAAGACCGGACAAGGCCCGGACAAGACCGGACAAGGCCCAGACAAGACCGGACAAGACCGGACAAGACCCAGACAAGACCGGAAAAGACCGGACAAGACCGGACAAGACCGGACAAGACTGGACAAGACCGGACAAGACCGGACAAGACCCAGACAAGACCGGACAAGACCGGACAAGACCCAGACAAGACCGGACAAGACCCGGACAAGACCCGGACATGACCCGGACAAGACCTGACAAGACCGGACAAGACAGGACAAGACCGGACAAGACTCGGACAAGACCGGACAAGACCGGACAAGACCCAGACAAGACCGGACAAGACTCGGACAAGACCGGACAAGACCGGACAAGACCCAGACAAGACCGGACAAGACCGGACAAGACCAGACAAGACCAGACAAGACCGGACAAGACCGGACAAGACCCAGACAAGACCGGACAAGACCGGACAAGACCCAGACAAGACCGGACAAGACCGGACAAGACCCAGACAAGACCGGACAAGACCGGACAAGGCCCGGACAAGACCGTACAAGGCCCAGACAAGACCGGACAAGACCGGACAAGACCCAGACAAGACCGGACAAGACCGGACAAGACCGGACAAGACCGGACAAGACCGGACAAGACCGGACAAGACCGGACAAGACCGGACAAGACCGGACAAGACCCGGACAAGACCGGACAAGACCGGACAAGACCCGGACAAGACCGGACAAGACCGGACAAGACCGGACAAGACCCAGACAAGACCGGACAAGACCCGGACAAGACCGGACAAGACCGGACAAGACCCAGACAAGACCGGACAAGACCGGACAAGACCCGGACAAGACCCGGACATGACCCGGACAAGACCTGACAAGACCGGACAAGACCGGACAAGACCGGACAAGACCCGGACAAGACCGGACAAGACCGGACAAGACCCAGACAAGACCGGACAAGACCGGACAAGACCGGACAAGACCAGACAAGACCGGACAAGACCGGACAAGACCCAGACAAGGCCGGACAAGACCGGACAACACCCAGACAAGGCCGGACAAACCCGGACAAGGCCGGACAAGACCGGACAAGACCGGACAAGACCCGGACAAGGCCGGACAAGGCCGGACAAGACCGGACAAGACCCAGACAAGACCGGACAAGACCGGACAAGACCAGACAAGACCAGACAAGACCGGACAAGACCGGACAAGACCCAGACAAGACCGGACAAGACCGGACAAGACCCAGACAAGACCGGACAAGACCGGACAAGACCGGACAAGACCGGACAAGACCGGACAAGACCGGACAAGACCCAGACAAGACCGGACAAGACCGGACAAGACCCAGACAAGACCGCACAAGACCGGACAAGACCCAGACAAGACCGGACAAGACCGGACAAGGCCCGGACAAGACCGGACAAGACCGGACAAGACCCAGACAAGACCGGACAAGACCAGACAAGACCGGACAAGACCGGACAAGACCCAGACAAGACCGGACAAGACCGGACAAGACCCAGACAAGGCCGGACAAGACCGGACAACACCCAGACAAGGCCGGACAAACCCGGACAAGGCCGGACAAGACCGGACAAGACCGGACAAGACCCGGACAAGGCCGGACAAGACCGGACAAGACCCGGACAAGACCGGACAAGACTCAGACAAGACCGGACAAGACCGGACAAGACCAGACAAGACCCGGACAAGACCGGACAAGACCGGACAAGACCCAGACAAGACCGGACAAGACCGGACGAGACCCAGACAAGACCGGACAAGATCCAGACAAGACCGGACAAGACCGGACAAGACCCAGACAAGACCGGACAAGACCCAGACAAGACCGGACATGACCGGACAAGACCCGGACAAGACCGGACAAGACCGGACAAGACCCGGACAAGACCGGACAAGACCCGGACAAGACCGGACAAGACCGTACAAGACCGGACAAGACCCGGACAAGACCGGACAAGACCAGACAAGACCCAGACAAGACCGGACAAGACCGGACAAGACCGGACAAGACCAGACAAGACCGGACAAGACCGGACAAGACCGGACAAGACCCGGACAAGACCCGGACATGACCCGGACAAGACCTGACAAGACCGGACAAGACCGGACAAGACCGGACAAGACCCGGACAAGACCCGGACATGACCCGGACAAGACCTGACAAGACCGGACAAGACCGGACAAGACCGGACAAGACCCGGACAAGACCGGACAAGACCGGACAAGACCGGACAAGACCCAGACAAGACCGGACAAGACCGGACAAGACCGGACAAGACCAGACAAGACCGGACAAGACCGGACAAGACCGGACAAGACCGGACAAGACCGTACAAGACCGGACAAGACCGGACAAGACCCAGACAAGACCGGACAAGACCGGACAAGACCCAGACAAGACCGCACAAGACCGGACAAGACCCAGACAAGACCGGACAAGACCGGACAAGGCCCGGACAAGACCGGACAAGACCGGACAAGACCCAGACAAGACCGGACAAGACCGGACAAGACCGGACAAGACCGGACAAGACCGGACAAGACCCAGACAAGACCGGACAAGACCGGACAAGACCCAGACAAGACCGGACAAGACCGGACAAGACCCAGACAAGACCGGACAAGACCGGACAAGACCCAGACAAGACCGGACAAGACCGGACAAGACCGGACAAGACCCGGACAAGACCCGGACATGACCCGGACAAGACCTGACAAGACCGGACAAGACCGGACAAGACCGGACAAGACCGGACAAGACCCAGACAAGACCGGACAAGACCGGACAAGGCCCGGACAAGACCGGACAAGGCCCGGACAAGACCCAGACAAGACCGGACAAGACCCGGACAAGACCGGACAAGACCGGACAAGACCCGGACAAGACCCGGACATGACCCGGACAAGACCGGACAAGACCGGACAAGACCAGACAAGACCGGACAAGACCGGACAAGGCCCAGACAAGACCGGACAAGACCGGACAAGACCCAGACAAGACCGGACAAGACCCGGACAAGACCCAGACAAGACCGGACAAGGCCCGGACAAGACCGGACAAGGCCCGGACAAGGCCCAGACAAGACCGGACAAGACCCAGACAAGACCGGACAAGACCGGACAAGACCGGACAAGACCGGACAAGACCCGGACAAGACCGGACAAGACCGGACAAGACCCAGACAAGACCGGACAAGACCGGACAAGACCGGACAAGACCGGACAAGACCGGACAAGACCCGGACAAGCCCGGACAAGACCGGACAAGGCCCAGACAAGACCGGACAAGACCGGACAAGACCGGACAAGACCCAGACAAGACCGGACAAGACCGGACAAGACCGGACAAGACCGGACAAGACCGAACAAGACCGGACAAGACCGGACAAGGCCCAGACAAGACCGGACAAGACCGGACAAGACCGGACAAGACCCAGACAAGACCGGACAAGACCAGACAAGACCGGACAAGACCGGACAAGGCCCAGACAAGACCGGACAAGACCGGACAAGACCCAGACAAGACCGGACAAGACCGGACAAGGCCCGGACAAGACCGGACAAGGCCCAGACAAGACCGGACAAGACCGGACAAGACCCAGACAAGACCGGACAAGACCGGACAAGACCGGACAAGACCGGACAAGACCGGACAAGACCCAGACAAGACCGGACAAGACCGGACAAGACCGGACAAGACCCAGACAAGACCGGACAAGACCCAGACAAGACCGGACAAGACCGGACAAGACCCAGACAAGACCGGACAAGACCGGACAAGACCCAGACAAGACCGGACAAGACCGGACAAGGCCCGGACAAGACCGGACAAGGCCCAGACAAGACCGGACAAGACCGGACAAGACCGGACAAGACCCAGACATGACCCGGACAAGACCTGACAAGACCGGACAAGAGCGGACAAGACCGGACAAGACCGGACAAGACCGGACAAGGCCCGGACAAGACCGGACAAGGCCCAGACAAGACCGGACAAGACCGGACAAGACCGGACAAGACCCAGACAAGACCGGACAAGACCAGACAAGACCGGACAAGACCGGACAAGGCCCAGACAAGACCGGACAAGACCGGACAAGACCCAGACAAGACCGGACAAGACCGGACAAGACCCAGACAAGACCGGACAAGACCGGACAAGGCCCGGACAAGACCGGACAAGGCCCAGACAAGACCGGACAAGACCGGACAAGACCCAGACAAGACCGGACAAGACCGGACAAGACCGGACAAGACCGGACAAGACCCAGACAAGACCGGACAAGACCGGACAAGACCCAGACAAGACCGGACAAGACCGGACAAGACCCAGACAAGACCGGACAAGACCGGACAAGGCCCGGACAAGACCCGGACAAGACCGGACAAGGCCCAGACAAGACCGGACAAGACCGGACAAGACCGGACAAGACCCAGACAAGACCGGACAAGACCGGACAAGACCGGACAAGACCGGACAAGACCGGACAAGACCGGACAAGACCCAGACAAGACCGGACAAGACCGGACAAGATCCAGACAAGACCGGACAAGACCGGACAAGACCCAGACAAGACCGGACAAGACCCGGACAAGACCGGACAAGACCGGACAAGACCCAGACAAGACCGGACAAGACCGGACAAGACCCGGACAAGACCCGGACATGACCTGGACAAGACCGGACAAGACCGGACAAGACCAGATAAGACCGGACAAGACCGGACAAGGCCCAGACAAGACCGGACAAGACCGGACAAGACCCAGACAAGACCGGACAAGACCGGACAAGACCCAGACAAGACCGGACAAGACCGGACAAGGCCCGGACAAGACCGGACAAGGCCCAGACAAGACCGGACAAGACCGGACAAGACCGGACAAGACCCAGACAAGACCGGACAAGACCGGACAAGACCGGACAAGACCGGACAAGACCGGACAAGACCGGACAAGACCCGGACAAGACCGGACAAGACCGGACAAGACCCAGACAAGACCGGACAAGACCGGACAAGACCGGACAAGACCGGACAAGACCGGACAAGACCCGGACAAGACCGGAAAAGACCGGACAAGACCCAGACAAGACCGGACAAGACCGGACAAGACCGGACAAGACCAGACAAGACCGGACAAGACCGGACAAGGCCCAGACAAGACCGGACAAGACCGGACAAGGCCCGGACAAGACCGGACAAGGCCCAGACAAGACCGGACAAGACCGGACAAGACCGGACAAGACCCAGACAAGACCGGACAAGACCAGACAAGACCGGACAAGACCGGACAAGGCCCAGACAAGACCGGACAAGACCGGACAAGACCCAGACAAGACCGGACAAGACCGGACAAGACCCAGACAAGACCGGACAAGACCGGACAAGGCCCGGACAAGACCGGACAAGGCCCAGACAAGACCGGACAAGACCGGACAAGACACAGACAAGACCGGACAAGACCGGACAAGACCGGACAAGACCGGACAAGAACGGACAAGACCGGACAAGACCCAGACAAGACCGGACAAGACCGGACAAGACCCAGACAAGACCGGACAAGACCGGACAAGACCCAGACAAGACCGGACAAGACCGGACAAGGCCCGGACAAGACCGGACAAGGCCCAGACAAGACCGGACAAGACCGGACAAGACCGGACAAGACCCAGACAAGACCGGACAAGACCGGACAAGACCGGACAAGACCGGACAAGACCGGACAAGACCGGACAAGACCCAGACAAGACCGGACAAGACCGGACAAGACCCAGACAAGACCGGACAAGACCGGACAAGACTCAGACAAGACCGGACAAGAACGGACAAGACCAGACAAGACCCAGACAAGACCGGACAAGACCGGACAAGACCGGACAAGACCGGACAAGACCGGACAAGACCGGACAAGACCGGACAAGACCTGACAAGACCGGACAAGACCGGACAAGACCCAGACAAGACCGGACAAGTCCGGACAAGACCCAGACAAGACCGGACAAGACCGGACAAGGCCCGGACAAGACCGGACAAGGCCCGGACAAGACCGGACAAGGCCCAGACAAGACCGGACAAGACCGGACAAGACCCAGACAAGACCGGACAAGACCGGACAAGACCGGACAAGACCGGACAAGACCGGACAAGACCCAGACAAGACCGGACAAGACCGGACAAGACCCAGACAAGACCGGACAAGACCGGACAAGACCCAGACAAGACCGGACAAGACCGGACAAGGCCCGGACAAGACCGGACAAGGCCCAGACAAGACCGCACAAGACCGGACAAGACCGGACAAGACCCAGACAAGACCGGACAAGACCCAGACAAGACTGGACAAGACCGGACAAGACCGGACAAGACCGGACAAGACCGGACAAGACCGGACAAGACCGTACAAGACCCAGACAAGACCGGACAAGACCGGACAAGATCCAGACAAGACCGGACAAGACCGGACAAGACCCAGACAAGACCGGACAAGACCGGACAAGACCCGGACAAGACCGGACAAGACCGGACAAGACCCAGACAAGACCGGACAATACCGGACAAGACCGGACAAGACCCAGACAAGACCGGACAAGACCAGACAAGACCGGACAAGACCGGACAAGGCCCAGACAAGACCGGACAAGACCGGACAAGACCCAGACAAGACCGGACAAGACCGGACAAGAAACAGACAAGACCGGACAAGACCGGACAAGGCCCGGACAAGAACGGACAAGGCCCAGACAAGACCGGACAAGACCGGACAAGACCCAGACAAGACCGGACAAGACCGGACAAGACCGGACAAGACCGGACAATACCGGACAAGACCCAGACAAGACCGGACAAGACCGGACAAGACCTAGACAAGACCGGACAAGACCGGACAAGACCCAGACAAGACCGGACAAGACCGGACAAGGCCCGGACAAGACCGGACAAGGCCCAGACGAGACCGGACAAGACCGGACAAGACCGGACAAGACCCAGACCAGACCGGACAAGACCGGACAAGACCGGACAAGACGGGACAAGACCGGACAAGACCGGAAAAGACCCAGACAAGACCGGACAAGACCGGACAAGACTCAGACAAGACCGGACAAGACCGGACAAGACCAGACAAGACCCAGACAAGACCGGACAAGACCGGACAAGACCGGACAAGACCGGACAAGACCGGACAAGACCGGACAAGACCGGACAAGACCGGACAAGACCAGACAAGACCGGACAAGACCGGACAAGACCCAGGCAAGACCGGACAAGACCGGACAAGACCCAGACAAGACCGGACAAGACCGGACAAGTCCCGGACAAGACCGGACAAGGCCCGGACAAGACCGGACAAGGCCCAGACAAGACCGGACAAGACCGGACAAGACCCAGACAAGACCGGACAAGAGCGGACAAGACCGGACAAGACCGGACAAGTCCGGACAAGACCCAGACAAGACCGGACAAGACCGGACAAGACCCAGACAAGACCGGACAAGACCGGACAAGACCGGACAAGACCCAGACAAGACCGGACAAGACCGGACAAGGCCCGGACAAGACCGGACAAGGCCCAGACAAGACCGGACAAGACCGGACAAGACCGGACAAGACCAGACAAGACCGGACAAGACCGGACAAGGCCCAGACAAGACCGGACAAGACCGGACAAGACCCAGACAAGACCGGACAAGACCGGACAAGACCCAGACAAGACCGGACAAGACCGGACAAGGCCCGGACAAGACCGGACAAGGCTCAGACAAGACCGGACAAGACCGGACAAGACCGGACAAGACCCAGACAAGACCGGACAAGACCGGACAAGACCGGACAAGACCGGACAAGACCGGACAAGACCCAGACAAGACCGGACAAGACCGGACAAGACCCAGACAAGACCGGACAAGACCGGACAAGACCCAGACAAGACCGGACAAGACCGGACAAGGCCCGGACAAGACCGGACAAGGCCCAGACAAGACCGGACAAGACCGGACAAGACCGGACAAGACCCAGACAAGACCGGACAAGACCGGACAAGACCGGACAAGACCGGACAAGACCGGACAAGACCCAGACAAGACCGGACAAGAACGGACAAGACCCAGACAAGACCGGACAAGACCGGACAAGACTCAGACAAGACCGGACAAGACCGGACAAGACCAGACAAGACCCAGACAAGACCGGACAAGACCGGACAAGACCGGACAAGACCGGACAAGACCGGACAAGACCGGACAAGACCAGACAAGACCGGACAAGACCGGACAAGACCCAGACAAGACCGGACAAGACCGGACAAGACCCAGACAAGACCGGACAAGACCGGACAAGACCGGACAAGGCCCGGACAAGGCCCGGACAAGACCGGACAAGGCCCGGACAAGACCGGACAAGGCCCAGACAAGACCGGACAAGACCGGACAAGACCCAGACAAGACCGGACAAGACCGGACAAGACCGGACAAGACCGGACAAGACCGGACAAGACCCAGACAAGACCGGACAAGACCGGACAAGACCCAGACAAGACCGGACAAGACCGGACAAGACCCAGACAAGACCGGACAAGACCGGACAAGGCCCGGACAAGACCGGACAAGGCCCAGACAAGACCGGACAAGACCGGACAAGACCGGACAAGACCCAGACAAGACCGGACAAGACCCAGACAAGACCGGACAAGACCGGACAAGACCGGACAAGACCGGACAAGACCGGACAAGACCGGACAAGACCGGACAAGACCGGACAAGACCCAGACAAAACCCAGACAAGACCATACAAGACCGGACAAGACCCAGACAAGACCATACAAGACCGGACAAGACCCAGACAAGACCGGACAAGACCCAGACAAGACCCAGACAAGACCGGACAAGACCGGACAAGACCGCACAAGACCGGACAAGACCCAGACAAGACCGGACAAGACCCAGACAACACCGAACAAGACCGGACAAGACCCAGACAACACCGGACAAGACCCAGACAACACCGGACAAGACCCAGACAACACCGGACAAGACCGGACAAGACCCAGACAACACCGGACAAGACCCAGACAACACCGGACAAGACCGGACAAGACCCAGACAAGACCGGACAAGACCGGACAAGACCCGGACAAGACCGAACAAGACCGGACAAGACCGGACAAGACCCAGACAAGACCGGACAAGACCGGACAAGACCCAGACAAGACCAGACAAGACCGGACAAGACCGGACAAGACCCGGACAAGATCGGACAAGACCGGACAAGACCCAGACAAGACCGGACAAGACCGGACAAGACCAGACAAGACCAGACAAGACCGGACAAGACCGGACAAGACCCAGATAAGACCGGACAAGACCGGACAAGACCCGGACAAGACCGGACAAGACCGGACAAGACCGGACAAGACCCAGACAAGACCGGACAAGACCGGACAAGACCAGACAAGACCAGACAAGACCGGACAAGACCGGACAAGACCCAGACAAGACCGGACAAGACCGGACAAGACCCAGACAAGACCGGACAAGACCGGACAAGACCCAGACAAGACCGGACAAGACCGGACAAGGCCCGGACAAGACCGGACAAGACCCAGACAAGACCGGACAAGACCGGACAAGGCCCGGACAAGACCGGACAAGGCCCAGACAAGACCGGACAAGACCGGACAAGACCCAGACAAGACCGGACAAGACCGGACAAGACCGGACAAGACCGGACAAGACCGGACAAGACCGGACAAGACCCAGACAAGACCGGACAAGACCGGACAAGACCCAGACAAGACCGGACAAGACCCGGACAAGACCCGGACATGACCCGCACAAGACCTGACAAGACCGGACAAGACCGGAAAGACCGGACAAGACCCGGACAAGACCGGACAAGACCGGACAAGACCCAGACAAGACCAGACAAGACCGGACAAGACCGGACAAGACCCGGACAAGATCGGACAAGACCGGACAAGACCCAGACAAGACCGGACAAGACCGGACAAGACCAGACAAGACCAGACAAGACCGGACAAGACCGGACAAGACCCAGACAAGACCGGACAAGACCGGACAAGACCCGGACAAGACCGGACAAGACCGGACAAGACCGGACAAGACCCAGACAAGACCGGACAAGACCGGACAAGACCAGACAAGACCAGACAAGACCGGACAAGACCGGACAAGACCCAGACAAGACCGGACAAGACCGGACAAGACCCAGACAAGACCGGACAAGACCGGACAAGACCCAGACAAGACCGGACAAGACCGGACAAGGCCCGGACAAGGCCCGGACAAGACCGGACAAGGCCCAGACAAGACCGGACAAGACCGGACAAGACCCAGACAAGACCGGACAAGACCGGACAAGACCGGACAAGACCGGACAAGACCGGACAAGACCCAGACAAGACCGGACAAGACCGGACAAGACCCAGACAAGACCGGACAAGACCCGGACAAGACCCGGACATGACCCGCACAAGACCTGACAAGACCGGACAAGACCGGAAAGACCGGACAAGACCCGGACAAGACCCGGACAAGACCGGACAAGACCCAGACAAGACCGGACAAGACCGGACAAGACCAGACAAGACCAGACAAGACCGGACAAGACCGGACAAGACCCAGACAAGACCGGACAAGACCCAGACAAGACCGGACAAGACCGGACAAGACCCAGACAAGACCGGACAAGACCGGACAAGACCCAGACAAGACCGGACAAGACCGGACAAGGCCCGGACAAGAACGGACAAGGCCCAGACAATACCGGACAAGACCCAGACAAGACCGGACAAGACCCGGACAAGACCCGGACATGACCCGGACAAGACCTGACAAGACCGGACAAGACCGGACAAGACCAGACAAGACCAGACAAGACCGGACAAGACCGGACAAGACCCAGACAAGACCGGACAAGACCCAGACAAGACCGGACAAGACCGGACAAGACCCAGACAAGACCGGACAAGACCGGACAAGACCCAGACAAGACCGGACAAGACCGGACAAGGCCCGGACAAGACCGGACAAGGCCCAGACAAGACCGGACAAGACCGGACAAGACCCAGACAAGACCGGACAAGACCGGACAAGACCGGACAAGACCGGACAAGACCGGACAAGACCGGACAAGACCGGACAAGACCGGACAAGACCCAGACAAGACCGGACAAGACCGGACAAGACCCAGACAAGACCGGACAAGACCCGGACAAGACCCGGACATGACCCGGACAAGACCTGACAAGACCGGACAAGACCGGACAAGACCGGACAAGACTCGGACAAGACCGGACAAGACCGGACAAGACCCAGACAAGACCGGACAAGACCGGACAAGACCAGACAAGACCAGACAAGACCGGACAAGACCGGACAAGACCCAGACAAGACCGGACAAGACCGGACAAGACCCAGACAAGACCGGACAAGACCGGACAAGACCCAGACAAGACCGGACAAGACCGGACAAGGCCCGGACAAGACCGGACAAGGCCCAGACAAGACCGGACAAGACCGGACAAGACCGGACAAGACCCAGACAAGACCGGACAAGACCGGACAAGACCGGACAAGACCGGACAAGACCGGACAAGACCGGACAAGACCCAGACAAGAACGGACAAGACCGGACAAGACCGGACAAGACCAGACAAGACCGGGCAAGACCGGACAAGACCCAGACAAGACCGGACAATACCGGACAAGACCCAGACAAGACCGGACAAGACCGGACAAGGCCCGGACAAGACCGGACAAGGCCCGGACAAGACCGGACAAGGCCCAGACAAGACCGGACAAGACCGGACAAGACCCAGACAAGACCGGACAAGACCGGACAAGACCGGACAAGACCGGACAAGACCGGACAAGACCGGACAAGACCGGACAAGACCCAGACAAGACCGGACAAGACCGGACAAGACCGGACAAAACCCAGACAAGACCATACAAGACCGGACAAGACCCAGACAAGACCAGACAAGACCGGACAAGACCCAGACAAGACCGGACAAGACCCAGACAAGACCCAGACAAGACCGGACAAGACCGGACAAGACCGGACAAGACCGGACAAGACCCAGACAAGACCGGACAAGACCCAGACAACACCGAACAAGACCGGACAAGACCCAGACAACACCGGACAAGACCCAGACAACACCGGACAAGACCCAGACAACACCGGACAAGACCGGACAAGACCCAGACAACACCGGACAAGACCCAGACAACACCGGACAAGACCGGACAAGACCGTACAAGACCCAGACAAGACCGGACAAGACCGGACAAGATCCAGACAAGACCGGACAAGACCGGACAAGACCCAGACAAGACCGGACAAGACCGGACAAGACCCGGACAAGACCGGACAAGACCGGACAAGACCCAGACAAGACCGGACAATACCGGACAAGACCGGACAAGACCCAGACAAGACCGGACAAGACCAGACAAGACCGGACAAGACCGGACAAGGCCCAGACAAGACCGGACAAGACCGGACAAGACCCAGACAAGACCGGACAAGACCGGACAAGAAACAGACAAGACCGGACAAGACCGGACAAGGCCCGGACAAGAACGGACAAGGCCCAGACAAGACCGGACAAGACCGGACAAGACCCAGACAAGACCGGACAAGACCGGACAAGACCGGACAAGACCGGACAATACCGGACAAGACCCAGACAAGACCGGACAAGACCGGACAAGACCTAGACAAGACCGGACAAGACCGGACAAGACCCAGACAAGACCGGACAAGACCGGACAAGGCCCGGACAAGACCGGACAAGGCCCAGACGAGACCGGACAAGACCGGACAAGACCGGACAAGACCCAGACCAGACCGGACAAGACCGGACAAGACCGGACAAGACGGGACAAGACCGGACAAGACCGGAAAAGACCCAGACAAGACCGGACAAGACCGGACAAGACTCAGACAAGACCGGACAAGACCGGACAAGACCAGACAAGACCCAGACAAGACCGGACAAGACCGGACAAGACCGGACAAGACCGGACAAGACCGGACAAGACCGGACAAGACCGGACAAGACCAGACAAGACCGGACAAGACCGGACAAGACCCAGGCAAGACCGGACAAGACCGGACAAGACCCAGACAAGACCGGACAAGACCGGACAAGTCCCGGACAAGACCGGACAAGGCCCGGACAAGACCGGACAAGGCCCAGACAAGACCGGACAAGACCGGACAAGACCCAGACAAGACCGGACAAGAGCGGACAAGACCGGACAAGACCGGACAAGTCCGGACAAGACCCAGACAAGACCGGACAAGACCGGACAAGACCCAGACAAGACCGGACAAGACCGGACAAGACCGGACAAGACCCAGACAAGACCGGACAAGACCGGACAAGGCCCGGACAAGACCGGACAAGGCCCAGACAAGACCGGACAAGACCGGACAAGACCGGACAAGACCAGACAAGACCGGACAAGACCGGACAAGGCCCAGACAAGACCGGACAAGACCGGACAAGACCCAGACAAGACCGGACAAGACCGGACAAGACCCAGACAAGACCGGACAAGACCGGACAAGGCCCGGACAAGACCGGACAAGGCTCAGACAAGACCGGACAAGACCGGACAAGACCGGACAAGACCCAGACAAGACCGGACAAGACCGGACAAGACCGGACAAGACCGGACAAGACCGGACAAGACCCAGACAAGACCGGACAAGACCGGACAAGACCCAGACAAGACCGGACAAGACCGGACAAGACCCAGACAAGACCGGACAAGACCGGACAAGGCCCGGACAAGACCGGACAAGGCCCAGACAAGACCGGACAAGACCGGACAAGACCGGACAAGACCCAGACAAGACCGGACAAGACCGGACAAGACCGGACAAGACCGGACAAGACCGGACAAGACCCAGACAAGACCGGACAAGAACGGACAAGACCCAGACAAGACCGGACAAGACCGGACAAGACTCAGACAAGACCGGACAAGACCGGACAAGACCAGACAAGACCCAGACAAGACCGGACAAGACCGGACAAGACCGGACAAGACCGGACAAGACCGGACAAGACCGGACAAGACCAGACAAGACCGGACAAGACCGGACAAGACCCAGACAAGACCGGACAAGACCGGACAAGACCCAGACAAGACCGGACAAGACCGGACAAGACCGGACAAGGCCCGGACAAGGCCCGGACAAGACCGGACAAGGCCCGGACAAGACCGGACAAGGCCCAGACAAGACCGGACAAGACCGGACAAGACCCAGACAAGACCGGACAAGACCGGACAAGACCGGACAAGACCGGACAAGACCGGACAAGACCCAGACAAGACCGGACAAGACCGGACAAGACCCAGACAAGACCGGACAAGACCGGACAAGACCCAGACAAGACCGGACAAGACCGGACAAGGCCCGGACAAGACCGGACAAGGCCCAGACAAGACCGGACAAGACCGGACAAGACCGGACAAGACCCAGACAAGACCGGACAAGACCCAGACAAGACCGGACAAGACCGGACAAGACCGGACAAGACCGGACAAGACCGGACAAGACCGGACAAGACCGGACAAGACCGGACAAGACCCAGACAAAACCCAGACAAGACCATACAAGACCGGACAAGACCCAGACAAGACCATACAAGACCGGACAAGACCCAGACAAGACCGGACAAGACCCAGACAAGACCCAGACAAGACCGGACAAGACCGGACAAGACCGGACAAGACCGGACAAGACCCAGACAAGACCGGACAAGACCCAGACAACACCGAACAAGACCGGACAAGACCCAGACAACACCGGACAAGACCCAGACAACACCGGACAAGACCCAGACAACACCGGACAAGACCGGACAAGACCCAGACAACACCGGACAAGACCCAGACAACACCGGACAAGACCGGACAAGACCCAGACAAGACCGGACAAGACCGGACAAGACCCGGACAAGACCGAACAAGACCGGACAAGACCGGACAAGACCCAGACAAGACCGGACAAGACCGGACAAGACCCAGACAAGACCAGACAAGACCGGACAAGACCGGACAAGACCCGGACAAGATCGGACAAGACCGGACAAGACCCAGACAAGACCGGACAAGACCGGACAAGACCAGACAAGACCAGACAAGACCGGACAAGACCGGACAAGACCCAGACAAGACCGGACAAGACCGGACAAGACCCGGACAAGACCGGACAAGACCGGACAAGACCGGACAAGACCCAGACAAGACCGGACAAGACCGGACAAGACCAGACAAGACCAGACAAGACCGGACAAGACCGGACAAGACCCAGACAAGACCGGACAAGACCGGACAAGACCCAGACAAGACCGGACAAGACCGGACAAGACCCAGACAAGACCGGACAAGACCGGACAAGGCCCGGACAAGACCGGACAAGACCCAGACAAGACCGGACAAGACCGGACAAGGCCCGGACAAGACCGGACAAGGCCCAGACAAGACCGGACAAGACCGGACAAGACCCAGACAAGACCGGACAAGACCGGACAAGACCGGACAAGACCGGACAAGACCGGACAAGACCGGACAAGACCCAGACAAGACCGGACAAGACCGGACAAGACCCAGACAAGACCGGACAAGACCCGGACAAGACCCGGACATGACCCGCACAAGACCTGACAAGACCGGACAAGACCGGAAAGACCGGACAAGACCCGGACAAGACCGGACAAGACCGGACAAGACCCAGACAAGACCAGACAAGACCGGACAAGACCGGACAAGACCCGGACAAGATCGGACAAGACCGGACAAGACCCAGACAAGACCGGACAAGACCGGACAAGACCAGACAAGACCAGACAAGACCGGACAACACCGGACAAGACCCAGACAAGACCGGACAAGACCGGACAAGACCCGGACAAGACCGGACAAGACCGGACAAGACCGGACAAGACCCAGACAAGACCGGACAAGACCGGACAAGACCAGACAAGACCAGACAAGACCGGACAAGACCGGACAAGACCCAGACAAGACCGGACAAGACCGGACAAGACCCAGACAAGACCGGACAAGACCGGACAAGACCCAGACAAGACCGGACAAGACCGGACAAGGCCCGGACAAGGCCCGGACAAGACCGGACAAGGCCCAGACAAGACCGGACAAGACCGGACAAGACCCAGACAAGACCGGACAAGACCGGACAAGACCGGACAAGACCGGACAAGACCGGACAAGACCCAGACAAGACCGGACAAGACCGGACAAGACCCAGACAAGACCGGACAAGACCCGGACAAGACCCGGACATGACCCGCACAAGACCTGACAAGACCGGACAAGACCGGAAAGACCGGACAAGACCCGGACAAGACCCGGACAAGACCGGACAAGACCCAGACAAGACCGGACAAGACCGGACAAGACCAGACAAGACCAGACAAGACCGGACAAGACCGGACAAGACCCAGACAAGACCGGACAAGACCCAGACAAGACCGGACAAGACCGGACAAGACCCAGACAAGACCGGACAAGACCGGACAAGACCCAGACAAGACCGGACAAGACCGGACAAGGCCCGGACAAGAACGGACAAGGCCCAGACAATACCGGACAAGACCCAGACAAGACCGGACAAGACCCGGACAAGACCCGGACATGACCCGGACAAGACCTGACAAGACCGGACAAGACCGGACAAGACCAGACAAGACCAGACAAGACCGGACAAGACCGGACAAGACCCAGACAAGACCGGACAAGACCCAGACAAGACCGGACAAGACCGGACAAGACCCAGACAAGACCGGACAAGACCGGACAAGACCCAGACAAGACCGGACAAGACCGGACAAGGCCCGGACAAGACCGGACAAGGCCCAGACAAGACCGGACAAGACCGGACAAGACCCAGACAAGACCGGACAAGACCGGACAAGACCGGACAAGACCGGACAAGACCGGACAAGACCGGACAAGACCGGACAAGACCCAGACAAGACCGGACAAGACCGGACAAGACCCAGACAAGACCGGACAAGACCCGGACAAGACCCGGACATGACCCGGACAAGACCTGACAAGACCGGACAAGACCGGACAAGACCGGACAAGACTCGGACAAGACCGGACAAGACCGGACAAGACCCAGACAAGACCGGACAAGACCGGACAAGACCAGACAAGACCAGACAAGACCGGACAAGACCGGACAAGACCCAGACAAGACCGGACAAGACCGGACAAGACCCAGACAAGACCGGACAAGACCGGACAAGACCCAGACAAGACCGGACAAGACCGGACAAGGCCCGGACAAGACCGGACAAGGCCCAGACAAGACCGGACAAGACCGGACAAGACCGGACAAGACCCAGACAAGACCGGACAAGACCGGACAAGACCGGACAAGACCGGACAAGACCGGACAAGACCGGACAAGACCCAGACAAGAACGGACAAGACCGGACAAGACCGGACAAGACCAGACAAGACCGGGCAAGACCGGACAAGACCCAGACAAGACCGGACAATACCGGACAAGACCCAGACAAGACCGGACAAGACCGGACAAGGCCCGGACAAGACCGGACAAGGCCCGGACAAGACCGGACAAGGCCCAGACAAGACCGGACAAGACCGGACAAGACCCAGACAAGACCGGACAAGACCGGACAAGACCGGACAAGACCGGACAAGACCGGACAAGACCGGACAAGACCGGACAAGACCCAGACAAGACCGGACAAGACCGGACAAGACCGGACAAAACCCAGACAAGACCATACAAGACCGGACAAGACCCAGACAAGACCAGACAAGACCGGACAAGACCCAGACAAGACCGGACAAGACCCAGACAAGACCCAGACAAGACCGGACAAGACCGGACAAGACCGGACAAGACCGGACAAGACCCAGACAAGACCGGACAAGACCCAGACAACACCGAACAAGACCGGACAAGACCCAGACAACACCGGACAAGACCCAGACAACACCGGACAAGACCCAGACAACACCGGACAAGACCGGACAAGACCCAGACAACACCGGACAAGACCCAGACAACACCGGACAAGACCGGACAAGACCCAGACAAGACCGGACAAGACCGGACAAGACCCGGACAAGACCGGACAAGACCGGACAAGACCGGACAAGACCCAGACAAGACCGGACAAGACCGGACAAGACCCGGACAAGACCGGACAAGACCGGACAAGACCCAGACAAGACCGGACAAGACCGGACAAGACCCAGACAACACCGGACAAGACCGGACAAGACCCAGACAAGACCGGACAAGACCCGGACAAGACCGGACAAGACCGGACAAGACCGGACAAGACCCAGACAAGACCGGACAAGACCGGACAAGACCCGGACAAGACCGGACAAGACCGGACAAGACCCAGACAAGACCGGACAAGACCGGACAAGACCGGACAAGACCAGACAAGACCGGACAAGACCGGACAAGACCCAGACAAGACCGGACAAGACCGGACAAGACCCAGACAAGACCGGACAAGACCGGACAAGGCCCAGACAAGACCGGACAAGACCGGACAAGACCGGACAAGACCCAGACAAGACCGGACAAGACCGGACAAGACCGGACAAGACCGGACAAGACCGGACAAGACCGGACAAGACCCAGACAAGACCGGACAAGACCGGACAAGACCGGACAAGACCAGACAAGACCGGGCAAGACCGGACAAGACCCAGACAAGACCGGACAATACCGGACAAGACCCAGACAAGACCGGACAAGACCGGACAAGGCCCGGACAAGACCGGACAAGGCCCGGACAAGACCGGACAAGGCCCAGACAAGACCGGACAAGACCGGACAAGACCCAGACAAGACCGGACAAGACCGGACAAGACCGGACAAGACCGGACAAGACCGGACAAGACCGGACAAGACCGGACAAGACCGGACAAGACCCAGACAAGACCGGACAAGACCGGACAAGACCGGACAAAACCCAGACAAGACCATACAAGACCGGACAAGACCCAGACAAGACCGGACAAGACCGGACAAGACCCAGACAAGACCGGACAAGACCCAGACAAGACCCAGACAAGACCGGACAAGACCGGACAAGACCGGACAAGACCGGACAAGACCCAGACAAGACCGGGCAAGACCCAGACAACACCGAACAAGACCGGACAAGACCCAGACAACACCGGACAAGACCCAGACAACACCGGACAAGACCCAGACAACACCGGACAAGACCGGACAAGACCCAGACAACACCGGACAAGACCCAGACAACACCGGACAAGACCGGACAAGACCCAGACAAGACCGGACAAGACCGGACAAGACCCGGACAAGACCGGACAAGACCGGACAAGACCGGACAAGACCCAGACAAGACCGGACAAGACCGGACAAGACCCGGACAAGACCGGACAAGACCGGACAAGACCAGACAAGACCAGACAAGACCGGACAAGACCGGACAAGACCGGACAAGACCCAGACAAGACCGGACAAGACCGGACAAGACCCAGACAAGACCGGACAAGACCGGACAAGACCCAGACAAGACCGGACAAGACCGGACAAGACCGGACAAGACCGGACAAGACCGGACAAGACCGGACAAGACCGGACAAGACCCAGACAAGACCGGACAAGACCGGACAAGACCGGACAAGACCAGACAAGACCGGGCAAGACCGGACAAGACCCAGACAAGACCGGACAATACCGGACAAGACCCAGACAAGACCGGACAAGACCGGACAAGGCCCGGACAAGACCGGACAAGGCCCGGACAAGACCGGACAAGGCCCAGACAAGACCGGACAAGACCGGACAAGACCCAGACAAGACCGGACAAGACCGGACAAGACCGGACAAGACCGGACAAGACCGGACAAGACCGGACAAGACCGGACAAGACCCAGACAAGACCGGACAAGACCGGACAAGACCGGACAAAACCCAGACAAGACCATACAAGACCGGACAAGACCCAGACAAGACCAGACAAGACCGGACAAGACCCAGACAAGACCGGACAAGACCCAGACAAGACCCAGACAAGACCGGACAAGACCGGACAAGACCGGACAAGACCGGACAAGACCGGACAAGACCCAGACAAGACCGGACAAGACCCAGACAACACCGAACAAGACCGGACAAGACCCAGACAACACCGGACAAGACCCAGACAACACCGGACAAGACCCAGACAACACCGGACAAGACCGGACAAGACCCAGACAACACCGGACAAGACCCAGACAACACCGGACAAGACCGGACAAGACCCAGACAAGACCGGACAAGACCGGACAAGACCCGGACAAGACCGGACAAGACCGGACAAGACCGGACAAGACCCAGACAAGACCGGACAAGACCGGACAAGACCCGGACAAGACCGGACAAGACCGGACAAGACCCAGACAAGACCGGACAAGACCGGACAAGACCCAGACAACACCGGACAAGACCGGACAAGACCCAGACAAGACCGGACAAGACCCGGACAAGACCGGACAAGACCGGACAAGACCGGACAAGACCCAGACAAGACCGGACAAGACCGGACAAGACCCGGACAAGACCGGACAAGACCGGACAAGACCCAGACAAGACCGGACAAGACCGGACAAGACCGGACAAGACCAGACAAGACCGGACAAGACCGGACAAGACCCAGACAAGACCGGACAAGACCGGACAAGACCCAGACAAGACCGGACAAGACCGGACAAGGCCCAGACAAGACCGGACAAGACCGGACAAGACCGGACAAGACCCAGACAAGACCGGACAAGACCGGACAAGACCGGACAAGACCGGACAAGACCGGACAAGACCGGACAAGACCCAGACAAGACCGGACAAGACCGGACAAGACCGGACAAGACCAGACAAGACCGGGCAAGACCGGACAAGACCCAGACAAGACCGGACAATACCGGACAAGACCCAGACAAGACCGGACAAGACCGGACAAGGCCCGGACAAGACCGGACAAGGCCCGGACAAGACCGGACAAGGCCCAGACAAGACCGGACAAGACCGGACAAGACCCAGACAAGACCGGACAAGACCGGACAAGACCGGACAAGACCGGACAAGACCGGACAAGACTGGACAAGACCGGACAAGACCCAGACAAGACCGGACAAGACCGGACAAGACCGGACAAAACCCAGACAAGACCATACAAGACCGGACAAGACCCAGACAAGACCAGACAAGACCGGACAAGACCCAGACAAGACCGGACAAGACCCAGACAAGACCCAGACAAGACCGGACAAGACCGGACAAGACCGGACAAGACCGGACAAGACCCAGACAAGACCGGGCAAGACCCAGACAACACCGAACAAGACCGGACAAGACCCAGACAACACCGGACAAGACCCAGACAACACCGGACAAGACCCAGACAACACCGGACAAGACCGGACAAGACCCAGACAACACCGGACAAGACCCAGACAACACCGGACAAGACCGGACAAGACCCAGACAAGACCGGACAAGACCGGACAAGACCCGGACAAGACCGGACAAGACCGGACAAGACCGGACAAGACCCAGACAAGACCGGACAAGACCGGACAAGACCCGGACAAGACCGGACAAGACCGGACAAGACCCAGACAAGACCGGACAAGACCGGACAAGACCCAGACAACACCGGACAAGACCGGACAAGACCCAGACAAGACCGGACAAGACCCGGACAAGACCGGACAAGACCGGACAAGACCGGACAAGACCCAGACAAGACCGGACAAGACCGGACAAGACCCGGACAAGACCGGACAAGACCGGACAAGACCCAGACAAGACCGGACAAGACCGGACAAGACCGGACAAGACCGGACAAGACCGGACAAGACCGGACAAGACCCAGACAAGACCCAGACAAGACCGGACAAGACCGGACAAGACCCAGACAAGACCGGACAAGACCGGACAAGACCCAGACAAGACCGGACAAGACCGGACAAGACCCAGACAAGACCGGACAAGACCCGGACAAGACCGGACAAGACCGGACAAGACCCAGACAAGACCGGACAAGACCGGACAAGACCCGGACAAGACCCGGACATGACCCGGACAAGACCTGACAAGACCGGACAAGACCGGACAAGACCGGACAAGACCCGGACAAGACCGGACAAGACCGGACAAGACCCAGACAAGACCGGACAAGACCGGACAAGACCGGACAAGACCAGACAAGACCGGACAAGACCGGACAAGACCCAGACAAGGCCGGACAAGACCGGACAACACCCAGACAAGGCCGGACAAACCCGGACAAGGCCGGACAAGACCGGACAAGACCGGACAAGACCCGGACAAGGCCGGACAAGGCCGGACAAGACCGGACAAGACCCAGACAAGACCGGACAAGACCGGACAAGACCAGACAAGACCAGACAAGACCGGACAAGACCGGACAAGACCCAGACAAGACCGGACAAGACCGGACAAGACCCAGACAAGACCGGACAAGACCGGACAAGACCGGACAAGACCGGACAAGACCGGACAAGACCGGACAAGGCCCAGACAAGACCGGACAAGACCGGACAAGACCCAGACAAGACCGCACAAGACCGGACAAGACCCAGACAAGACCGGACAAGACCGGACAAGGCCCGGACAAGACCGGACAAGGCCCAGACAAGACCGGACAAGACCGGACAAGACCGGACAAGACCCAGACAAGACCGGACAAGACCGGACAAGACCGGACAAGACCGGACAAGACCGGACAAGACCGGACAAGACCGGACAAGACCGGACAAGACCCAGACAAGACCGGACAAGACCGGACAAGACCCAGACAAGACCGGACAAGACCGGACAAGACCCAGACAAGACCGGACAAGACCCGGACAAGACCGGACAAGACCGGACAAGACCCAGACAAGACCGGACAAGACCGGACAAGACCCGGACAAGACCCGGACATGACCCGGACAAGACCTGACAAGACCGGACAAGACCGGACAAGACCGGACAAGACCCGGACAAGACCGGACAAGACCGGACAAGACCCAGACAAGACCGGACAAGACCGGACAAGACCGGACAAGACCAGACAAGACCGGACTAGACCGGACAAGACCCAGACAAGACCGGACAAGACCGGACAAGACCCAGACAAGGCCGGACAAGACCGGACAACACCCAGACAAGGCCGGACAAACCCGGACAAGGCCGGACAAGACCGGACAAGACCGGACAAGACCCGGACAAGGCCGGACAAGACCGGACAAGACCCGGACAAGACCGGACAAGACACAGACAAGACCGGACAAGACCGGACAAGACCAGACAAGACCCAGACAAGACCGGACAAGACCGGACAAGACCCAGACAAGACCGGACAAGACCGGACGAGACCCAGACAAGACCGGACAAGATCCAGACAAGACCGGACAAGACCGGACAAGACCCAGACAAGACCGGACAAGACCCAGGCAAGACCGGACATGACCGGACAAGACCCGGACAAGACCGGACAAGACCGGACAAGACCCGGACAAGACCGGACAAGACCGTACAAGACCGGACAAGACCCGGACAAGACCGGACAAGACCGGACAAGACCCAGACAAGACCGGACAAGACCGGACAAGACCGGACAAGACCAGACAAGACCGGACAAGACCGTACAAGACCCGGACAAGACCCGGACATGACCCGGACAAGACCTGACAAGACCGGACAAGACCGGACAAGACCGGACAAGACCCGGACAAGACCGGACAAGACCGGACAAGACCCAGACAAGACCGGACAAGACCGGACAAGACCGGACAAGACCAGACAAGACCGGACAAGACCGGACAAGACCCAGACAAGACCGGACAAGACCGGACAAGACCCAGACAAGACCGGACAAGACCGGACAAGGCCCGGACAAGACCGGACAAGGCCCGGACAAGACCGGACAAGGCCCAGACAAGACCGGACAAGACCGGACAAGACCGGACAAGACCGGACAAGACCGGACAAGACCGGACAAGACCGGACAAGACCGGACAAGACCCAGACAAGACCGGACAAGACCGGACAAGACCCAGACAAGACCGGACAAGACCGGACAAGACCCAGACAAGACCGGACAAGAACGGACAAGGCCCGGACAAGACCGGACAAGGCCCAGACAAGACCGGACAAGACCGGACAAGACCGGACAAGACCCAGACAAGACCGGACAAGACCGGACAAGACCGGACAAGACCGGACAAGACCGGACAAGGCCCGGACAAGACCGGACAAGGCCCAGACAAGACCGGACAAGACCGGACAAGACCGGACAAGACCCAGACAAGACCGGACAAGACCAGACAAGACCGGACAAGACCGGACAAGGCCCAGACAAGACCGGACAAGACCGGACAAGACCCAGACAAGACCGGACAAGACCGGACAAGACCCAGACAAGACCGGACAAGACCGGACAAGGCCCGGACAAGACCGGACAAGGCCCAGACAAGACCGGACAAGACCGGACAAGACCCAGACAAGACCGGACAAGACCGGACAAGACCGGACAAGACCGGACAAGACCGGACAAGACCCAGACAAGACCGGACAAGACCGGACAAGACCGGACAAGACCCAGACAAGACCGGACAAGACCGGACAAGACCCAGAAAAGACCGGACAAGACCGGACAAGGCCCGGACAAGACCGGACAAGGCCCAGACAAGACCGGACAAGACCGGACAAGACCCAGACAAGACCGGACAAGACCGGACAAGACCCAGACAAGACCGGACAAGACCGGACAAGACTCAGACAAGACCGGACAAGACCGGACAAGACCGGACAAGACCGGACAAGACCGGACAAGACCGGACAAGACCGGACAAGACCAGACAAGACCCAGACAAGACCGGACAAGACCGGACAAGACCCAGACAAGACCGGACAAGACCGGGCAAGACCGGACAAGACCCAGACAAGACCGGACAAGACCGGACAAGACCCGGACAAGACCGGACAAGACCGGACAAGACCCAGACAAGACCGGACAAGACCGGACAAGACCGGACAAGACCGGACAAGACCGGACAAGACCCGGACAAGACCGGACAAGACCGGACAAGACCCAGACAAGACCGGACAAGACCGGACAAGACCCAGACAAGACCGGACAAGACCGGACAAGACCGGACAAGACCGGACAAGACCATACAAGACCGGACAAGACCCAGACAAGACCGGACAAGACCGGACAAGACCGGACATGACCCAGACAAGACCGGACAAGACCCAGACAAGACCGGACAAGACCGGACAAGACCGGACAAGACCGGACAAGACCGGACAAGACCGGACAAGACCGTACAAGACCCAGACAAGACCGGACAAGACCGGACAAGATCCAGACAAGACCGGACAAGACCGGACAAGACCCAGACAAGATCGGACAAGACCCGGACAAGACCGGACAAGACCGGACATGACCCAGACAAGACCGGACAAGACCGGACAAGACCCGGACAAGACCCGGACATGACCCGGACAAGACCTGACAAGACCGGACAAGACCGGACAAGACCGGACAAGACCGGACAAGACCGGACAAGACCAGACAAGACCGGACAAGACCGGACAAGGCCCAGACAAGACCGGACAAGACCGGACAAGGCCCGGACAAGACCGGACAAGGCCCAGACAAGACCGGACAAGACCGGACAAGACCGGACAAGACCGGACAAGACCCAGACAAGACCGGACAAGACCGGACAAGACACAGACAAGACCGGACAAGACCGGACAAGACCGGACAAGACCGGACAAGACCGGACAAGACCGGACAAGACCCGGACAAGACCGGACAAGACCGGACAAGACCCAGACAAGACCGGACAAGACCGGACAAGACCGGACAAGACCGGACAAGACCGGACAAGACCCAGACAAGACCGGACAAGACCGGACAAGACCGGACAAGACCAGACAAGACCGGACAAGACCGGACAAGGCCCAGACAAGACCGGACAAGACCGGACAAGGCCCGGACAAGACCGGACAAGGCCCAGACAAGACCGGACAAGACCGGACAAGACCGGACAAGACCGGACAAGACCGGACAAGACCCGGACAAGACCGGACAAGACCGGACAAGACCCAGACAAGACCGGACAAGACCGGACAAGACCGGACAAGACCAGACAAGACCGGACAAGACCGGACAAGGCCCAGACAAGACCGGACAAGACCGGACAAGGCCCGGACAAGACCGGACAAGGCCCAGACAAGACCGGACAAGTCCGGACAAGGCCCAGACAAGACCGGACAAGACCGGACAAGACCCAGACAAGACCGGACAAGACCCAGACAAGACCGGACAAGACCGGACAAGGCCCGGACAAGACCGGACAAGGCCCAGATAAGACCGGACAAGACCGGACAAGACCCAGACAAGACCGGACAAGACCGGACAAGACCGGACAAGACCGGACAAGACCGGACAAGACCCAGACAAGACCGGACAAGACCGGACAAGACCATACAAGACCGGACAAGACCCAGACAAGACCGGACAAGACCGGACAAGACCCAGACAAGACCGGACAAGACCGGACAAGGCCCGGACAAGACCGGACAAGGCCCAGACAAGACCGGACAAGACCGGACAAGACCGGACAAGACCGGACAAGACCGGACAAGACCGGACAAGACCATACAAGACCGGACAAGACCCAGACAAGACCGGACAAGACCGGACAAGACCGGACAAGACCCAGACAAGACCGGACAAGACCCAGACAAGACCGGACAAGACCGGACAAGACCGGACAAGACCGGACAAGACCGGACAAGACCTGACAAGACCGTACAAGACCCAGACAAGACCGGACAAGACCGGACAAGATCCAGACAAGACCGGACAAGACCGGACAAGACCCAGACAAGACCGGACAAGACCCGGACAAGACCGGACAAGACCGGACATGACCCAGACAAGACCGGACAAGACCGGACAAGACACGGACAAGACCCGGACATGACCCGGACAAGACCTGACAAGACCGGACAAGACCGGACAAGACCGGACAAGACCGGACAAGACCGGACAAGACCAGACAAGACCGGACAAGACCGGACAAGACCGGACAAGGCCCAGACAAGACCGGACAAGACCGGACAAGGCCCGGACAAGACCGGACAAGGCCCAGACAAGACCGGACAAGACCGGACAAGACCGGACAAGACCGGACAAGACCCAGACAAGACCGGACAAGACCGGACAAGACCGGACAAGACCCAGACAAGACCGGACAAGACCGGACAAGACCGGACAAGACCGGACAAGACCGGACAAGACCGGACAAGACCCGGACAAGACCGGACAAGACCGGACAAGACCCAGACAAGACCGGACAAGACCGGACAAGACCGGACAAGACCGGACAAGAACGGACAAGACCCGGACAAGACCGGACAAGACCGGACAAGACCCAGACAAGACCGGACAAGACCGGACAAGACCGGACAAGACCAGACAAGACCGGACAAGACCGGACAAGGCCCAGACAAGACCGGACAAGACCGGACAAGGCCCGGACAAGACCGGACAAGGCCCAGACAAGACCGGACAAGACCGGACAAGACCGGACAAGACCCAGACAAGACCGGCAAGACCAGACAAGACCGGACAAGACCGGACAAGGCCCAGACAAGACCGGACAAGACCGGACAAGACCCAGACAAGACCGGACAAGAACCAGACAAGACCGGACAAGACCGGACAAGGCCCGGACAAGACCGGACAAGGCCCAGATAAGACCGGACAAGACCGGACAAGACCCAGACAAGACCGGACAAGACCGGACAAGACCGGACAAGACCGGACAAGACCGGACAAGACCCAGACAAGACCGGACAAGACCGGACAAGACCCAGACAAGACCGGACAAGACCGGACAAGACCCAGACAAGACCGGACAAGACCGGACAAGGCCCGGACAAGACCGGACAAGGCCCAGAAAAGACCGGACAAGACCGGACAAGACCGGACAAGACCCAGACAAGACCGGACAAGACCGGACAAGACCGGACAAGACCGGACAAGACCGGACAAGACACAGACAAGACCGGACAAGACCGGACAAGACCCAGACAAGACCGGACAAGACCGGACAAGACTCAGACAAGACCGGACAAGACCGGACAAGACCAGACAAGACCCAGACAAGACCGGACAAGACCGGACAAGACCCGGACAAGACCGGACAAGACCGGACAAGACCCAGACAAGACCGGACAAGACCGGACAAGACCGGACAAGACCGGACAAGACCGGACAAGACCCGGACAAGACCGGACAAGACCGGACAAGACCCAGACAAGACCGGACAAGACCGGACAAGACCCAGACAAGACCGGACAAGACCGGACAAGACCGGACAAGACCGGACAAGACCATACAAGACCGGACAAGACCCAGACAAGACCGGACAAGACCGGACAAGACCGGACATGACCCAGACAAGACCGGACAAGACCCAGACAAGACCGGACAAGACCGGACAAGACCGGACAAGACCGGACAAGACCGGACAAGACCGGACAAGACCGTACAAGACCCAGACAAGACCGGACAAGACCGGACAAGATCCAGACAAGACCGGACAAGACCGGACAAGACCCAGACAAGATCGGACAAGACCCGGACAAGACCGGACAAGACCGGACATGACCCAGACAAGACCGGACAAGACCGGACAAGACCCGGACAAGACCCGGACATGACCCGGACAAGACCTGACAAGACCGGACAAGACCGGACAAGACCGGACAAGACCGGACAAGACCGGACAAGACCAGACAAGACCGGACAAGACCGGACAAGGCCCAGACAAGACCGGACAAGACCGGACAAGGCCCGGACAAGACCGGACAAGGCCCAGACAAGACCGGACAAGACCGGACAAGACCGGACAAGACCGGACAAGACCCAGACAAGACCGGACAAGACCGGACAAGACACAGACAAGACCGGACAAGACCGGACAAGACCGGACAAGACCGGACAAGACCGGACAAGACCGGACAAGACCCGGACAAGACCGGACAAGACCGGACAAGACCCAGACAAGACCGGACAAGACCGGACAAGACCGGACAAGACCGGACAAGACCGGACAAGACCCAGACAAGACCGGACAAGACCGGACAAGACCGGACAAGACCAGACAAGACCGGACAAGACCGGACAAGGCCCAGACAAGACCGGACAAGACCGGACAAGGCCCGGACAAGACCGGACAAGGCCCAGACAAGACCGGACAAGACCGGACAAGACCGGACAAGACCGGACAAGACCGGACAAGACCCGGACAAGACCGGACAAGACCGGACAAGACCCAGACAAGACCGGACAAGACCGGACAAGACCGGACAAGACCAGACAAGACCGGACAAGACCGGACAAGGCCCAGACAAGACCGGACAAGACCGGACAAGGCCCGGACAAGACCGGACAAGGCCCAGACAAGACCGGACAAGTCCGGACAAGGCCCAGACAAGACCGGACAAGACCGGACAAGACCCAGACAAGACCGGACAAGACCCAGACAAGACCGGACAAGACCGGACAAGGCCCGGACAAGACCGGACAAGGCCCAGATAAGACCGGACAAGACCGGACAAGACCCAGACAAGACCGGACAAGACCGGACAAGACCGGACAAGACCGGACAAGACCGGACAAGACCCAGACAAGACCGGACAAGACCGGACAAGACCATACAAGACCGGACAAGACCCAGACAAGACCGGACAAGACCGGACAAGACCCAGACAAGACCGGACAAGACCGGACAAGGCCCGGACAAGACCGGACAAGGCCCAGACAAGACCGGACAAGACCGGACAAGACCGGACAAGACCGGACAAGACCGGACAAGACCGGACAAGACCATACAAGACCGGACAAGACCCAGACAAGACCGGACAAGACCGGACAAGACCGGACAAGACCCAGACAAGACCGGACAAGACCCAGACAAGACCGGACAAGACCGGACAAGACCGGACAAGACCGGACAAGACCGGACAAGACCTGACAAGACCGTACAAGACCCAGACAAGACCGGACAAGACCGGACAAGATCCAGACAAGACCGGACAAGACCGGACAAGACCCAGACAAGACCGGACAAGACCCGGACAAGACCGGACAAGACCGGACATGACCCAGACAAGACCGGACAAGACCGGACAAGACACGGACAAGACCCGGACATGACCCGGACAAGACCTGACAAGACCGGACAAGACCGGACAAGACCGGACAAGACCGGACAAGACCGGACAAGACCAGACAAGACCGGACAAGACCGGACAAGACCGGACAAGGCCCAGACAAGACCGGTCAAGACCGGACAAGGCCCGGACAAGACCGGACAAGGCCCAGACAAGACCGGACAAGACCGGACAAGACCGGACAAGACCGGACAAGACCCAGACAAGACCGGACAAGACCGGACAAGACCGGACAAGACCCAGACAAGACCGGACAAGACCGGACAAGACCGGACAAGACCGGACAAGACCGGACAAGACCGGACAAGACCCGGACAAGACCGGACAAGACCGGACAAGACCCAGACAAGACCGGACAAGACCGGACAAGACCGGACAAGACCGGACAAGAACGGACAAGACCCGGACAAGACCGGACAAGACCGGACAAGACCCAGACAAGACCGGACAAGACCGGACAAGACCGGACAAGACCAGACAAGACCGGACAAGACCGGACAAGGCCCAGACAAGACCGGACAAGACCGGACAAGGCCCGGACAAGACCGGACAAGGCCCAGACAAGACCGGACAAGACCGGACAAGACCGGACAAGACCCAGACAAGACCGGCAAGACCAGACAAGACCGGACAAGACCGGACAAGGCCCAGACAAGACCGGACAAGACCGGACAAGACCCAGACAAGACCGGACAAGAACCAGACAAGACCGGACAAGACCGGACAAGGCCCGGACAAGACCGGACAAGGCCCAGATAAGACCGGACAAGACCGGACAAGACCCAGACAAGACCGGACAAGACCGGACAAGACCGGACAAGACCGGACAAGACCGGACAAGACCCAGACAAGACCGGACAAGACCGGACAAGACCCAGACAAGACCGGACAAGACCGGACAAGACCCAGACAAGACCGGACAAGACCGGACAAGGCCCGGACAAGACCGGACAAGGCCCAGAAAAGACCGGACAAGACCGGACAAGACCGGACAAGACCCAGACAAGACCGGACAAGACCGGACAAGACCGGACAAGACCGGACAAGACCGGACAAGACACAGACAAGACCGGACAAGACCGGACAAGACCCAGACAAGACCGGACAAGACCGGACAAGACTCAGACAAGACCGGACAAGACCGGACAAGACCAGACAAGACCCAGACAAGACCGGACTAGACCGGACAAGACCGGACAAGACCGGACAAGACCGGACAAGACCGGACAAGACCGGACAAGACCAGACAAGACCGGACAAAACCGGACAAGACCCAGACAAGACCGGACAAGACCGGACAAGACCCAGACAAGACCGGACAAGACCCGGACAAGACCGGACAAGACCGGACAAGACCCAGACAAGACCGGACAAGACCGGACAAGACCGGACAAGACCAGACAAGACCGGACAAGACCGGACAAGACCGGACAAGACCCAGACAAGACCGGACAAGACCGGACAAGACCGGACAAGACCCAGACAAGACCGGACAAGACCGGACAAGACCGGACAAGACCGGACAAGACCGGACAAGACCGGACAAGACCCGGACAAGACCGGACAAGACCGGACAAGACCCAGACAAGACCGGACAAGACCGGACAAGACCGGACAAGACCGGACAAGAACGGACAAGACCCGGACAAGACCGGACAAGACCGGACAAGACCCAGACAAGACCGGACAAGACCGGACAAGACCGGACAAGACCAGACAAGACCGGACAAGACCGGACAAGGCCCAGACAAGACCGGACAAGACCGGACAAGGCCCGGACAAGACCGGACAAGGCCCAGACAAGACCGGACAAGACCGGACAAGACCGGACAAGACCCAGACAAGACCGGCAAGACCAGACAAGACCGGACAAGACCGGACAAGGCCCAGACAAGACCGGACAAGACCGGACAAGACCCAGACAAGACCGGACAAGAACCAGACAAGACCGGACAAGACCGGACAAGGCCCGGACAAGACCGGACAAGGCCCAGATAAGACCGGACAAGACCGGACAAGACCCAGACAAGACCGGACAAGACCGGACAAGACCGGACAAGACCGGACAAGACCGGACAAGACCCAGACAAGACCGGACAAGACCGGACAAGACCCAGACAAGACCGGACAAGACAGGACAAGACCCAGACAAGACCGGACAAGACCGGACAAGGCCCGGACAAGACCGGACAAGGCCCAGAAAAGACCGGACAAGACCGGACAAGACCGGACAAGACCCAGACAAGACCGGACAAGACCGGACAAGACCGGACAAGACCGGACAAGACCGGACAAGACCGGACAAGACACAGACAAGACCGGACAAGACCGGACAAGACCCAGACAAGACCGGACAAGACCGGACAAGACTCAGACAAGACCGGACAAGACCGGACAAGACCAGACAAGACCCAGACAAGACCGGACTAGACCGGACAAGACCGGACAAGACCGGACAAGACCGGACAAGACCGGACAAGACCGGACAAGACCAGACAAGACCGGACAAAACCGGACAAGACCCAGACAAGACCGGACAAGACCGGACAAGACCCAGACAAGACCGGACAAGACCGGACAAGGCCCGTACAAGACCGGACAAGGCCCGGACAAGACCGGACAAGGCCCAGACAAGACCGGACAAGACAGGACAAGACCCAGACAAGACCGGACAAGACCGGACAAGACCGGACAAGACATGACAAGACCGGACAAGACCGGACAAGACCGGACAAGACCCAGACAAGACCGGACAAGACCGGACAAGACCCAGACAAGACCGGACAAGACCGGACAAGACCCAGACAAGACCGGACAAGACCGGACAAGGCCCGGACAAGACCGGACAAGGCCCAGACAAGACCGGACAAGACCGGACAAGACCGGACAAGACCGGACAAGACCCAGACAAGACCGGACAAGACCCAGACAAGACCGGACAAGACCGGACAAGACCGGACAAGACCGGACAAGACCGGACAAGACCGGACAAGACCGGACAAGACCGTACAAGACCCAGACAAGACCGGACAAGACCGGACAAGACCCAGACAAGACCGGACAAGACCGGACAAGACCGGAGAAGACCAGACAAGACCGGACAAGACCGGACAAGACCCAGACAAGACCGGACAAGACCGGACAAGACCCAGACAAGACCGGACAAGACCGGACAAGACCCAGACAAGACCGGACAAGACCGGACAAGCCCCGGACAAGACCGGACAAGGCCCGGACAAGACCGGACAAGGCCCAGACAAGACCGGACAAGACCGGACAAGACCCAGACAAGACCGGACAAGACCGGACAAGACCGGACAAGACCGGACAAGACCGGACAAGACCGGACAAGACCCAGACAAGACCGGACAAGACCGGACAAGACCCAGACAAGACCGGACAAGACCGGACAAGACCCAGACAAGACCGGACAAGAACGGACAAGGCCCGGACAAGACCGGACAAGGCCCAGACAAGACCGGACAAGACCGGACAAGACCGGACAAGACCCAGACAAGACCGGACAAGACCTGACAAGACCGGACAAGACCGGACAAGACCGGACAAGGCCCGGACAAGACCGGACAAGGCCCAGACAAGACCGGACAAGACCGGACAAGACCGGACAAGACCCAGACAAGACCGGACAAGACCAGACAAGACCGGACAAGACCGGACAAGGCCCAGACAAGACCGGACAAGACCGGACAAGACCGGACAAGACCCAGACAAGACCGGACAAGACCGGACAAGACCGGACAAGACCCAGACAAGACCGGACAAGACCGGACAAGGCCCGGACAAGACCGGACAAGGCCCAGACAAGACCGGACAAGACCGGACAAGACCCAGACAAGACCGGACAAGACCGGACAAGACCGGACAAGACCGGACAAGACCGGACAAGACCCAGACAAGACCGGACAAGACCGGACAAGACCGGACAAGACCCAGACAAGACCGGACAAGACCGGACAAGACCCAGACAAGACCGGACAAGACCGGACAAGGCCCGGACAAGACCGGACAAGGCCCAGACAAGACCGGACAAGACCGGACAAGACCGGACAAGACCCAGACAAGACCGGACAAGACCGGACAAGACCGGACAAGACCGGACAAGACCATACAAGACCGGACAAGACCCAGACAAGACCGGACAAGACCGGACAAGACCCAGACAAGACCGGACAAGACCGGACAAGACTCAGACAAGACCGGACAAGACCGGACAAGACCGGACAAGACCGGACAAGACCGGACAAGACCGGACAAGACCGGACAAGACCAGACAAGACCCAGACAAGACCGGACAAGACCGGACAAGACCCAGACAAGACCGGACAAGACCGGACAAGACCCAGACAAGACCGGACAAGACCGGACAAGACCGGACAAGACCGGACAAGACCCAGACAAGACCGGACAAGACCGGACAAGACCCGGACAAGACCGGACAAGACCGGACAAGACCCAGACAAGACCGGACAAGACCCAGACAAGACCGGACAAGACCGGACAAGACCGGACAAGACCGGACAAGACCGGACAAGACCGGACAAGACCGGACAAGACCGTACAAGACCCAGACAAGACCGGACAAGACCGGACAAGACCCAGACAAGACCGGACAAGACCGGACAAGACCGGACAAGACCAGACAAGACCGGACAAGACCGGACAAGACCCAGACAAGACCGGACAAGACCGGACAAGACCCAGACAAGACCGGACAAGACCGGACAAGACCTAGAAAAGACCGGACAAGACCGGACAAGGCCCGGACAAGACCGGACAAGGCCCGGACAAGACCGGACAAGGCCCAGACAAGACCGGACAAGACCGGACAAGACCCAGACAAGACCGGACAAGACCGGACAAGACCGGACAAGACCGGACAAGACCGGACAAGACCGGACAAGACCCAGACAAGACCGGACAAGACCGGACAAGGCCCAGACAAGACCGGACAAGACCGGACAAGACCCAGACAAGACCGGACAAGAACGGACAAGGCCCGGACAAGACCGGACAAGGCCCAGACAAGACCGGACAAGACCGGACAAGACCGGACAAGACCCAGACAAGACCGGACAAGACCGGACAAGACCGGACAAGACCGGACAAGACCGGACAAGGTCCGGACAAGACCGGACAAGGCCCAGACAAGACCGGACAAGACCGGACAAGACCGGACAAGACCCAGACAAGACCGGACAAGACCAGACAAGACCGGACAAGACCGGACAAGGCCCAGACAAGACCGGACAAGACCGGACAAGACCCAGACAAGACCGGACAAGACCGGACAAGACCCAGACAAGACCGGACAAGACCGGACAAGGCCCGGACAAGACCGGACAAGGCCCAGACAAGACCGGACAAGACCGGACAAGACCCAGACAAGACCGGACAAGACCGGACAAGACCGGACAAGACCGGACAAGACCGGACAAGACCCAGACAAGACCGGACAAGACCGGACAAGACCGGACAAGACCCAGACAAGACCGGACAAGACCGGACAAGACCCAGACAAGACCGGACAAGACCGGACAAGGCCCGGACAAGACCGGACAAGGCCCAGACAAGACCGGACAAGACCGGACAAGACCCAGACAAGACCGGACAAGACCGGACAAGACCGGACAAGACCGGACAAGACCATACATGACCGGACAAGACCCAGACAAGACCGGACAAGCCCGGACAAGACCCAGACAAGACCGGACAAGACCGGACAAGACTCAGACAAGACCGGACAAGACCGGACAAGACCGGACAAGACCGGACAAGACCGGACAAGACCGGACAAGACCGGACAAGACCAGACAAGACCCAGACAAGACCGGACAAGACCGGACAAGACCCAGACAAGACCGGACAAGACCGGACAAGACCGGACAAGACCGGACAAGACCCAGACAAGACCGGACAAGACCGGACAAGACCCGGACAACACCGGACAAGACCGGACAAGACCCAGACAAGACCGGACAAGACCGGACAAGACCGGACAAGACCGGACAAGACCGGACAAGACCCGGACAAGACCGGACAAGACCGGACAAGACCCAGACAAGACCGGACAAGACCGGACAAGACTGGACAAGACCAGACAAGACCGGACAAGACCGGACAAGGCCCAGACAAGACCGGACAAGAACGGACAAGGCCCGGACAAGACCGGACAAGGCCCAGACAAGACCGGACAAGACCGGACAAGACCGGACAAGACCGGACAAGACCGGACAAGACCGGACAAGACCTGACAAGACCGGACAAGACCGGACAAGACCAGACAAGACCGGACAAGACCGGACAAGACCCAGACAAGACCGGACAACACCCAGACAAGACCGGACAAGACCGGACAAGACCCAGACAAGACCGGACAAGACCGGACAAGGCCCGGACAAGACCGGACAAGGCCCGGACAAGACCGGACAAGACCGGACAAGACCCAGACAAGACCGGACAAGACCGGACAAGACCGGACAAGACCGGACAAGACCGGACAAGACCCAGACAAGACCGGACAAGACCGGACAAGACCCAGACAAGACCGGACTAGACCGGACAAGACCCAGACAAGACCGGACAAGACCGGACAAGGCCCGGACAAGACCGGACAAGGCCCAGACAAGACCGGACAAGACCGGACAAGACCGGACAAGACCCAGACAAGACCGGACAAGAACCAGACAAGACCGGACAAGACCGGACAAGACCGGACAAGACCGGACAAGACCGGACAAGACCGGACAAGACCGGACAAGAACGGACAAGACCCAGACAAAACCCAGACAAGACCATACAAGACCGGACAAGACCCAGACAAGACCAGACAAGACCGGACAAGACCCAGACAAGACCGGACAAGACCCAGACAAGACCCAGACAAGACCGGACAAGACCGGACAAGACCGGACAAGACCGGACAAGACCCAGACAAGACCGGACAAGACCCAGACAACACCGAACAAGACCGGACAAGACCCAGACAACACCGGACAAGACCCAGACAACACCGGACAAGACCCAGACAACACCGGACAAGACCGGACAAGACCCAGACAACACCGGACAAGACCCAGACAACACCGGACAAGACCGGACAAGACACAGACAAGACCGGACAAGACCGGACAAGACCCGGACAAGACCGGACAAGACCGGACAAGACCGGACAAGACCCAGACAAGACCGGACAAGACCGGACAAGACCCAGACAAGACCGGACAAGACCGGACAAGACCGGACAAGACCGGACAAGACCCGGACAAGATCGGACAAGACCGGACAAGACCCAGACAAGACCGGACAAGACCGGACAAGACCAGACAAGACCAGACAAGACCGGACAAGACCGGACAAGACCCAGACAAGACCGGACAAGACCGGACAAGACCCGGACAAGACCGGACAAGACCGGACAAGACCGGACAAGACCCAGACAAGACCGGACAAGACCGGACAAGACCAGACAAGACCAGACAAGACCGGACAAGACCGGACAAGACCCAGACAAGACCGGACAAGACCGGACAAGACCCAGACAAGACCGGACAAGACCCAGACAAGACCGGACAAGACCGGACAAGGCCCGGACAAGACCGGACAAGGCCCAGACAAGACCGGACAAGACCGGACAAGACCAGACAAGACCGGACAAGACCGGACAAGACCGGACAAGACCGGACAAGACCGGACAAGACCGGACAAGACCCAGACAAGACCGGACAAGACCGGACAAGACCCAGACAAGACCGGACAAGACCCGGACAAGACCCGGACATGACCCGCACAAGACCTGACAAGACCGGACAAGACCGGAAAGACCGGACAAGACCCGGACAAGACCGGACAAGACCGGACAAGACCCAGACAAGACCGGACAAGACCGGACAAGACCAGACAAGACCAGACAAGACCGGACAAGACCGGACAAGACCCAGACAAGACCGGACAAGACCCAGACAAGACCGGACAAGACCTGACAAGACCCAGACAAGACCGGACAAGACCGGACAAGACCCAGACAAGACCGGACAAGACCGGACAAGGCCCGGACAAGAACGGACAAGGCCCAGACAATACCGGACAAGACCCAGACAAGACCGGACAAGACCCGGACAAGACCCGGACATGACCCGGACAAGACCGGACAAGACCGGACAAGACCAGACAAGACCAGACAAGACCGGACAAGACCGGACAAGACCCAGACAAGACCGGACAAGACCCAGACAAGACCGGACAAGACCGGACAAGACCCAGACAAGACCGGACAAGACCGGACAAGACCCAGACAAGACCGGACAAGACCGGACAAGGCCCGGACAAGACCGGACAAGGCCCAGACAAGACCGGACAAGACCGGACAAGACCCAGACAAGACCGGACAAGACCGGACAAGACCGGACAAGACCGGACAAGACCGGACAAGACCGGACAAGACCCAGACAAGACCGGACAAGACCGGACAAGACCAGACAAGACCAGACAAGACCGGACAAGACCGGACAAGACCCAGACAAGACCGGACAAGACCCAGACAAGACCGGACAAGACCGGACAAGACCCAGACAAGACCGGACAAGACCGGACAAGACCCAGACAAGACCGGACAAGACCGGACAAGGCCCGGACAAGAACGGACAAGGCCCAGACAATACCGGACAAGACCCAGACAAGACCGGACAAGACCCGGACAAGACCCGGACATGACCCGGACAAGACCGGACAAGACCGGACAAGACCAGACAAGACCAGACAAGACCGGACAAGACCGGACAAGACCCAGACAAGACCGGACAAGACCGGACAAGACCCAGACAAGACCGGACAAGACCGGACAAGACCCAGACAAGACCGGACAAGACCGGACAAGGCCCGGACAAGACCGGACAAGGCCCAGACAAGACCGGACAAGACCGGACAAGACCCAGACAAGACCGGACAAGACCGGACAAGACCGGACAAGACCGGACAAGACCGGACAAGACCGGACAAGACCCAGGCAAGACCGGACAAGACCGGACAAGACCCAGACAAGACCGGACAAGACCCGGACAAGACCCGGACATGACCCGGACAAGACCTGACAAGACCGGACAAGACCGGACAAGACCGGACAAGACTCGGACAAGACCGGACAAGACCGGACAAGACCCAGACAAGACCGGACAAGACCGGACAAGACCAGACAAGACCAGACAAGACCGGACAAGACCGGACAAGACCCAGACAAGACCGGACAAGACCGGACAAGACCCAGACAAGACCGGACAAGACCGGACAAGACCCAGACAAGACCGGACAAGACCGGACAAGGCCCGGACAAGACCGGACAAGGCCCAGACAAGACCGGACAAGACCGGACAAGACCGGACAAGACCGGACAAGACCCAGACAAGACCGGACAAGACCGGACAAGACCGGACAAGACCGGACAAGACCGGACAAGACCGGACAAGACCCAGACAAGACCGGACAAGACCGGACAAGACCGGACAAGACCAGACAAGACCGGACAAGACCGGACAAGACCCAGACAAGACCGGACAATACCGGACAAGACCCAGACAAGACCGGACAAGACCGGACAAGGCCCGGACAAGACCGGACAAGGCCCGGACAAGACCGGACAAGGCCCAGACAAGACCGGACAAGACCGGACAAGACCCAGACAAGACCGGACAAGACCGGACAAGACCGGACAAGACCGGACAAGACCGGACAAGACCGGACAAGACCGGACAAGACCCAGACAAGACCGGACAAGACCGGACAAGACCGGACAAAACCCAGACAAGACCATACAAGACCGGACAAGACCCAGACAAGACCAGACAAGACCGGACAAGACCCAGACAAGACCGGACAAGACCCAGACAAGACCCAGACAAGACCGGACAAGACCGGACAAGACCGGACAAGACCGGACAAGACCCAGACAAGACCGGACAAGACCCAGACAACACCGAACAAGACCGGACAAGACCCAGACAACACCGGACAAGACCCAGACAACACCGGACAAGACCCAGACAACACCGGACAAGACCGGACAAGACCCAGACAACACCGGACAAGACCCAGACAACACCGGACAAGACCGGACAAGACCCAGACAAGACCCAGACAAGACCGGACAAGACCGGACAAGACCCGGACAAGACCGGACAAGACCGGACAAGACCGGACAAGACCCAGACAAGACCGGACAAGACCGGACAAGACCCGGACAAGACCGGACAAGACCGGACAAGACCCAGACAAGACCGGACAAGACCGGACAAGACCCAGACAACACCGGACAAGACCGGACAAGACCCAGACAAGACCGGACAAGACCGGACAAGACCCGGACAAGACCGGACAAGACCGGACAAGACCGGACAAGACCCAGACAAGACCGGACAAGACCGGACAAGACCCGGACAAGACCGGACAAGACCGGACAAGACCCAGACAAGACCGGACAAGACAGGACAAGACCAGACAAGACCGGACAAGACCGGACAAGACCCAGACAAGACCGGACAAGACCGGACAAGACCCAGACAAGACCGGACAAGACCGGACAAGACCCAGACAAGACCGGACAAGACCGGACAAGACCCAGACAAGACCGGACAAGACCCGGACAAGACCGGACAAGACCGGACAAGACCCAGACAAGACCGGACAAGACCGGACAAGACCCAGACAAGGCCGGACAAGACCGGACAACACCCAGACAAGGCCGGACAAACCCGGACAAGGCCGGACAAGACCGGACAAGACCGGACAAGACCCGGACAAGGCCGGACAAGGCCGGACAAGACCGGACAAGACCCAGACAAGACCGGACAAGACCCAGACAAGACCGGACAAGACGGGACAAGACCAGACAAGACCAGACAAGACCGGACAAGACCGGACAAGACCCAGACAAGACCGGACAAGACCGGACAAGACCCAGACAAGACCGGACAAGACCGCACAAGACCGGACAAGACCGGACAAGACCGGACAAGACCGGACAAGACCCAGACAAGACCGGACAAGACCGGACAAGACCCAGACAAGACCGCACAAGACCGGACAAGACCCAGACAAGACCGGACAAGACCGGACAAGGCCCGGACAAGACCGGACAAGGCCCAGACAAGACCGGACAAGACCGGACAAGACCGGACAAGACCCAGACAAGACCGGACAAGACCGGACAAGACCGGACAAGACCGGACAAGACCGGACAAGACCGGACAAGACCGGACAAGACCCAGACAAGACCGGACAAGACCGGACAAGACCCAGACAAGACCGGACAAGACCGGACAAGACCCAGACAAGACCGGACAAGACCCGGACAAGACCCGGACAAGACCGGACAAGACCGGACAAGACCCAGACAAGACCGGACAAGACCGGACAAGACCCGGACAAGACCCGGACATGACCCGGACAAGACCTGACAAGACCGGACAAGACCAGACAAGACCGGACAAGAACCGGACAAGACCGGACAAGACCGGACAAGACCCAGACAAGACCGGACAAGACCGGACAAGACCGGACAAGACCAGACAAGACCGGACAAGACCGGACAAGACCCAGACAAGACCGGACAAGACCGGACAAGACCCAGACAAGGCCGGACAAGACCGGACAACACCCAGACAAGGCCGGACAAACCCGGACAAGGGCGGACAAGACCGGACAAGACCGGACAAGACCCGGACAAGGCCGGACAAGACCGGACAGGACCCGGACAAGACCGGACAAGACTCAGACAAGACCGGACAAGACCGGACAAGACCAGACAAGACCCAGACAAGACCGGACAAGACCGGACAAGACCCAGACAAGACCGGACAAGACCCAGACAAGACCGGACAAGACCGGACGAGACCCAGACAAGACCGGACAAGATCCAGACAAGACCGGACAAGACCGGACAAGACCCAGACAAGACCGGACAAGACCCAGGCAAGACCGGACATGACCGGACAAGACCCGGACAAGACCGGACAAGACCGGACAAGACCCGGACAAGACCGGACAAGACCGTACAAGACCGGACAAGACCCGGACAAGACCGGACAAGACCGGACAAGACCCAGACAAGACCGGACAAGACCGGACAAGACCGGACAAGACCAGACAAGACCGGACAAGACCGGACAAGACCCGGACAAGACCCGGACATGACCCGGACAAGACCTGACAAGACCGGACAAGACCGGACAAGACCGGACAAGACCCGGACAAGACCGGACAAGACCGGACAAGACCCAGACAAGACCGGACAAGACCGGACAAGACTGGACAAGACCAGACAAGACCGGACAAGACCGGACAAGACCCAGACAAGACCGGACAAGACCGGACAAGACCGGACAAGACCCAGACAAGACCGGACAAGACCGGACAAGACCCAGACAAGACCGGACAAGACCGGACAAGGCCCGGACAAGACCGGACAAGGCCCGGACAAGACCGGACAAGGCCCAGACAAGACCGGATAAGACCGGACAAGACCCAGACAAGACCGGACAAGACCGGACAAGACCGGACAAGACCGGACAAGACCGGACAAGACCGGACAAGACCCAGACAAGACCGGACAAGACCGGACAAGACCCAGACAAGACCGGACAAGACCGGACAAGACCCAGACAAGACCGGACAAGAACGGACAAGGCCCGGACAAGACCGGACAAGGCCCAGACAAGACCGGACAAGACCGGACAAGACGGACAAGACCCAGACAAGACCGGACAAGACCGGACAAGACCGGACAAGACCGGACAAGACCGGACAAGACCGGACAAGGCCCGGAGAAGACCGGACAAGGCCCAGACAAGACCGGACAAGACCGGACAAGACCGGACAAGACCCAGACAAGACCGGACAAGACCAGACAAGACCGGACAAGACCGGACAAGGCCCAGACAAGACCGGACAAGACCGGACAAGACCCAGACAAGACCGGACAAGACCGGACAAGACCCAGACAAGACCGGACAAGACCGGACAAGGCCCGGACAAGACCGGACAAGGCCCAGACAAGACCGGACAAGACCGGACAAGACCCAGACAAGACCGGACAAGACCGGACAAGACCGGACAAGACCGGACAAGACCGGACAAGACCCAGACAAGACCGGACAAGACCGGACAAGACCGGACAAGACCCAGACAAGACCGGACAAGACCGGACAAGACCCAGACAAGACCGGACAAGACCGGACAAGGCCCGGACAAGACCGGACAAGGCCCAGACAAGACCGGAAAAGACCGGACAAGACCGGACAAGACCCAGACAAGACCGGACAAGACCGGACAAGACCAGACAAGACCGGACAAGACCATACAAGACCGGACAAGACCCAGACAAGACCGGACAAGACCGGACAAGACCCAGACAAGACCGGACAAGACCGGACAAGACTCAGACAAGACCGGACAAGACCGGACAAGACCGGACAAGACCGGACAAGACCGGACAAGACCGGACAAGACCAGACAAGACCCAGACAAGACCGGACAAGACCGGACAAGACCCAGACAAGACCGGACAAGACCGGACAAGACCGGACAAGACCGGACAAGACCCAGACAAGACCGGACAAGACCGGACAAGACCCGGACAAGACCGGACAAGACCGGACAAGACCCAGACAAGACCGGACAAGACCGGACAAGACCGGACAAGACCGGACAAGACCGGACAAGACCCGGACAAGACCGGACAAGACCGGACAAGAACCAGACAAGACCGGACAAGACCGGACAAGACCGGACAAGACCAGACAAGACCGGACAAGACCGGACAAGGCCCAGACAAGACCGGACAAGACCGGACAAGGCCCGGACAAGACCGGACAAGGCCCAGACAAGACCGGACAAGACCGGACAAGACCGGACAAGACCCAGACAAGACCGGACAAGACCAGACAAGACCGGACAAGACCGGACAAGGCCCAGACAAGACCGGACAAGACCGGACAAGACCCAGACAAGACCGGACAAGACCGGACAAGACCCAGACAAGACCGGACAAGACCGGACAAGGCCCGGACAAGACCGGACAAGGCCCAGACAAGACCGGACAAGACCGGACAAGACCCAGACAAGACCGGACAAGACCGGACAAGACCGGACAAGACCGGACAAGACCGGACAAGACCCAGCCAAGACCGGACAAGACCGGACAAGACCGGACAAGACCCAGACAAGACCGGACAAGACCGGACAAGACCCAGACAAGACCGGACAAGACCGGACAAGGCCCGGACAAGACCGGACAAGGCCCAGACAAGACCGGACAAGACCGGACAAGACCGGACAAGACCCAGACAAGACCGGACAAGACCGGACAAGACCGGACAAGACCGGACAAGACCGGACAAGACCGGACAAGACCGGACAAGACCGAGACAAGACCGGACAAGACCGGACAAGACCGGACAAGACCAGACAAGATCGGACAAGACCGGACAAGACCCAGACAAGACCGGACAAGACCGGACAAGACCGGACAAGACTCAGACAAGACCGGACAAGACCGGACAAGACCGGACAAGACCGGACAAGACCGGACAAGACCGGACAAGACCGGACAAGACCAGACAAGACCCAGACAAGACCGGACAAGACCGGACAAGACCCAGACAAGACCGGACAAGACCGGACAAGACCGGACAAGACCGGACAAGACCCAGACAAGACCGGACAAGACCGGACAAGACCCGGACAAGACCGGACAAGACCGGACAAGACCCAGACAAGACCGGACAAGACCGGACAAGACCGGACAAGACCGGACAAGACCGGACAAGACCCGGACAAGACCGGACAAGACCGGACAAGACCCAGACAAGACCGGACAAGACCGGACAAGACCGGACAAGACCAGACAAGACCGGACAAGACCGGACAAGGCCCAGACAAGACCGGACAAGACCGGACAAGGCCCGGACAAGACCGGACAAGGCCCAGACAAGACCGGACAAGACCGGACAAGACCGGACAAGACCCAGACAAGACCGGACAAGACCAGACAAGACCGGACAAGACCGGACAAGGCCCAGACAAGACCGGACAAGACCGGACAAGACCCAGACAAGACCGGACAAGACCGGACAAGACCCAGACAAGACCGGACAAGACCGGACAAGGCCCGGACAAGACCGGACAAGGCCCAGACAAGACCGGACAAGACCGGACAAGACCCAGACAAGACCGGACAAGACCGGACAAGACCGGACAAGACCGGACAAGACCGGACAAGACCCAGACAAGACCGGACAAGACCGGACAAGACCGGACAAGACCCAGACAAGACCGGACAAGACCGGACAAGACCCAGACAAGACCGGACAAGACCGGACAAGGCCCGGACAAGACCGGACAAGGCCCAGACAAGACCGGACAAGACCGGACAAGACCGGACAAGACCCAGACAAGACCGGACAAGACCGGACAAGACCGGACAAGACCGGACAAGACCATACAAGACCGGACAAGACCCAGACAAGACCGGACAAGACCGGACAAGACCGGACAAGACCCAGACAAGACCGGACAAGACCCAGACAAGACCGGACAAGACCGGACAAGACCGGACAAGACCGGACAAGACCGGACAAGACCGGACAAGACCGTACAAGACCCAGACAAGACCGGACAAGACCGGACAAGATCCAGACAAGACCGGACAAGACCGGACAAGACCCAGACAAGACCGGACAAGACCCGGACAAGACCGGACAAGACCGGACATGACCCAGACAGGACCGGACAAGACCGGACAAGACCCGGACAAGACCCGGACATGACCCGGACAAGACCTGACAAGACCGGACAAGACCCAGACAAGACCGGACAAGACCGGACAAGACCGGACAAGACCGGACAAGACCGGACAAGACCGGACAAGACCCGGACAAGACCGGACAAGACCGGACAAGACCCAGACAAGACCGGACAAGACCGGACAAGACCGGACAAGACCGGACAAGACCCGGACAAGACCGGACAAGAACGGACAAGACCCAGACAAGACCGGACAAGACCGGACAAGACCGGACAAGACCGGACAAGACCAGACAAGACCGGACAAGACCGGACAAGGCCCAGACAAGACCGGACAAGACCGGACAAGGCCCGGACAAGACCGGACAAGGCCCAGACAAGACCGGACAAGACCGGACAAGACCGGACAAGACCCAGACAAGACCGGACAAGACCAGACAAGACCGGACAAGACCGGACAAGGCCCAGACAAGACCGGACAAGACCGGACAAGACCCAGACAAGACCGGACAAGACCCAGACAAGACCGGACAAGACCGGACAAGGCCCGGACAAGACCGGACAAGGCCCAGAGAAGACCGGACAAGACCGGACAAGACCCAGACAAGACCGGACAAGACCGGACATGACCGGACAAGACCGGACAAGACCGGACAAGACCCAGACAAGACCGGACAAGACCGGACGAGGCCCGGACAAGACCGGACAAGGCCCAGACAAGACCGGACAAGACCGGACAAGACCGGACAAGACCCAGACAAGACCGGACAAGACCGGACAAGACCGGACAAGACCGGACAAGACCGGACAAGACCGGACAAGACCGGATAAGACCCAGACAAGACCGGACAAGACCGGACAAGACCCAGACAAGACCGGACAAGACCGGACAAGACTCAGACAAGACCGGACAAGACCGGACAAGACCAGACAAGACCCAGACAAGACCGGACAAGAACGGACAAGACCGGACAAGACCGGACAAGACCGGACAAGACCGGACAAGACCAGACAAGACCGGACAAAACCGGACAAGACCCAGACAAGACCGGACAAGACCGGACAAGACCCAGACAAGACCGGGCAAGACCGGACAAGGCCCGGACAAGACCGGACAAGGCCCGGACAAGACCGGACAAGGCCCAGACAAGACCGGACAAGACAGGACAAGACCCAGACAAGACCGGACAAGACCGGACAAGACCGGACAAGACATGACAAGACCGGACAAGACCGGACAAGACCGGACAAGACCCAGACAAGACCGGACAAGACCGGACAAGACCCAGACAAGACCGGACAAGACCGGACAAGACCCAGACAAGACCGGACAAGACCGGACAAGGCCCGGACAAGACCGGACAAGGCCCAGACAAGACCGGACAAGACCGGACAAGACCGGACAAGACCGGACAAGACCAAGACAAGACCGGACAAGACCCAGACAAGACCGGACAAGACCGGACAAGACCGGACAAGACCGGACAAGACCGGACAAGACCGGACAAGACCGGACAAGACCGGACAAGACCGTACAAGACCCAGACAAGACCGGACATGACCGGACAAGACCCAGACAAGACCGGACAAGACCGGACAAGACCGGACAAGACCAGACAAGACCGGACAAGACCGGACAAGACCCAGACAAGACCGGACAAGACCGGACAAGACCCAGACAAGACCGGACAAGACCGGACAAGACCCAGACAAGACCGGACAAGACCGGACAAGGCCCGGACAAGACCGGACAAGGCCCGGACAAGACCGGACAAGGCCCAGACAAGACCGGACAAGACCGGACAAGACCCAGACAAGACCGGACAAGACCGGACAAGATCGGACAAGACCGGACAAGACCGGACAAGACCGGACAAGACCGGACAAGACCCAGACAAGACCGGACAAGACCGGACAAGACCCAGACAAGACCGGACAAGACCGGACAAGACCCAGACAAGACCGGACAAGAACGGACAAGGCCCGGACAAGACCGGACAAGGCCCAGACAAGACCGGACAAGACCGGACAAGACCGGACAAGACCCAGACAAGACCGGACAAGACCGGACAAGACCGGACAAGACCGGACAAGACCGGACAAGGCCCGGACAAGACCGGACAAGGCCCGGACAAGACCGGACAAGGCCCAGACAAGACCGGACAAGACCGGACAAGACCGGACAAGACCCAGACAAGACCGGACAAGACCAGACAAGAGCGGACAAGACCGGACAAGGCCCAGACAAGACCGGACAAGACCGGACAAGACCCAGACAAGACCGGACAAGACCGGACAAGACCCAGACAAGACCGGACAAGACCGGACAAGGCCCGGACAAGAACGGACAAGGCCCAGACAAGACCGGACAAGACCGGACAAGACCCAGACAAGACAGGACAAGACCGGACAAGACCGGACAAGACCGGACAAGACCGGACAAGACCCAGACAAGACCGGACAAGACCGGACAAGACCGGACAAGACCCAGACAAGACCGGACAAGACCGGACAAGACCCAGACAAGACCGGACAAGACCGGACAAGGCCCGGACAAGACCGGACAAGGCCCAGACAAGACCGGACAAGACCGGACAAGACCGGACAAGACCCAGACAAGACCGGACAAGACCGGACAAGACCGGACAAGACCGGACAAGACCATACAAGACCGGACAAGACCCAGACAAGACCGGACAAGACCGGACAAGACCCAGACAAGACCGGACAAGACCGGACAAGACTCAGACAAGACCGGACAAGACCGGACAAGACCGGACAAGACCGGACAAGACCGGACAAGACCGGACAAGACCGGACAAGACCGGACAAGACCAGACAAGACCCAGACAAGACCGGACAAGACCGGACAAGACCCAGACAAGACCGGACAAGACCGGACAAGACCGGACAAGACCGGACAAGACCCAGACAAGACCGGACAAGACCGGACAAGACCCGGACAAGACCGGACAAGACCGGACAAGACCCAGACAAGACCGGACAAGACCGGACAAGACCGGACAAGACCGGACAAGACCGGACAAGGCCCAGACAAGACCGGACAAGACCGGACAAGACCCAGACAAGACCGGACAAGACCGGACAAGACCCAGACAAGACCGGACAAGACCGGACAAGGCCCGGACAAGACCGGACAAGGCCCAGACAAGACCGGACAAGACCGGACAAGACCCAGACAAGACCGGACAAGACCGGACAAGACCGGACAAGACCGGACAAGACCGGACAAGACCCAGCCAAGACCGGACAAGACCGGACAAGACCGGACAAGACCCAGACAAGACCGGACAAGACCGGACAAGACCCAGACAAGACCGGACAAGACCGGACAAGGCCCGGACAAGACCGGACAAGGCCCAGACAAGACCGGACAAGACCGGACAAGACCGGACAAGACCCAGACAAGACCGGACAAGACCGGACAAGACCGGACAAGACCGGACAAGACCGGACAAGACCGGACAAGACCGGACAAGACCGGACAAGACCGGACAAGACCCAGACAAGACCGGACAAGACCGGACAAGACCGGACAAGACCAGACAAGACCGGACAAGACCGGACAAGACCCAGACAAGACCGGACAAGACCGGACAAGACCGGACAAGACTCAGACAAGACCGGACAAGACCGGACAAGACCGGACAAGACCGGACAAGACCGGACAAGACCGGACAAGACCGGACAAGACCAGACAAGACCCAGACAAGACCGGACAAGACCGGACAAGACCCAGACAAGACCGGACAAGACCGGACAAGACCGGACAAGACCGGACAAGACCCAGACAAGACCGGACAAGACCGGACAAGACCCGGACAAGACCGGACAAGACCGGACAAGACCCAGACAAGACCGGACAAGACCGGACAAGACCGGACAAGACCGGACAAGACCGGACAAGACCCGGACAAGACCGGACAAGACCGGACAAGACCCAGACAAGACCGGACAAGACCGGACAAGACCGGACAAGACCAGACAAGACCGGACAAGACCGGACAAGGCCCAGACAAGACCGGACAAGACCGGACAAGGCCCGGACAAGACCGGACAAGGCCCAGACAAGACCGGACAAGACCGGACAAGACCGGACAAGACCCAGACAAGACCGGACAAGACCAGACAAGACCGGACAAGACCGGACAAGGCCCAGACAAGACCGGACAAGACCGGACAAGACCCAGACAAGACCGGACAAGACCGGACAAGACCCAGACAAGACCGGACAAGACCGGACAAGGCCCGGACAAGACCGGACAAGGCCCAGACAAGACCGGACAAGACCGGACAAGACCCAGACAAGACCGGACAAGACCGGACAAGACCGGACAAGACCGGACAAGACCGGACAAGACCCAGACAAGACCGGACAAGACCGGACAAGACCGGACAAGACCCAGACAAGACCGGACAAGACCGGACAAGACCCAGACAAGACCGGACAAGACCGGACAAGGCCCGGACAAGACCGGACAAGGCCCAGACAAGACCGGACAAGACCGGACAAGACCGGACAAGACCCAGACAAGACCGGACAAGACCGGACAAGACCGGACAAGACCGGACAAGACCATACAAGACCGGACAAGACCCAGACAAGACCGGACAAGACCGGACAAGACCGGACAAGACCCAGACAAGACCGGACAAGACCCAGACAAGACCGGACAAGACCGGACAAGACCGGACAAGACCGGACAAGACCGGACAAGACCGGACAAGACCGTACAAGACCCAGACAAGACCGGACAAGACCGGACAAGATCCAGACAAGACCGGACAAGACCGGACAAGACCCAGACAAGACCGGACAAGACCCGGACAAGACCGGACAAGACCGGACATGACCCAGACAGGACCGGACAAGACCGGACAAGACCCGGACAAGACCCGGACATGACCCGGACAAGACCTGACAAGACCGGACAAGACCCAGACAAGACCGGACAAGACCGGACAAGACCGGACAAGACCGGACAAGACCGGACAAGACCGGACAAGACCCGGACAAGACCGGACAAGACCGGACAAGACCCAGACAAGACCGGACAAGACCGGACAAGACCGGACAAGACCGGACAAGACCGGACAAGACCCGGACAAGACCGGACAAGAACGGACAAAACCCAGACAAGACCGGACAAGACCGGACAAGACCGGACAAGACCAGACAAGACCGGACAAGACCGGACAAGGCCCAGACAAGACCGGACAAGACCGGACAAGGCCCGGACAAGACCGGACAAGGCCCAGACAAGACCGGACAAGACCGGACAAGACCGGACAAGACCCAGACAAGACCGGACAAGACCAGACAAGACCGGACAAGACCGGACAAGGCCCAGACAAGACCGGACAAGACCGGACAAGACCCAGACAAGACCGGACAAGACCCAGACAAGACCGGACAAGACCGGACAAGGCCCGGACAAGACCGGACAAGGCCCAGAGAAGACCGGACAAGACCGGACAAGACCCAGACAAGACCGGACAAGACCGGACAAGACCGGACAAGACCGGACAAGACCGGACAAGACCCAGACAAGACCGGACAAGACCGGACAAGGCCCGGACAAGACCGGACAAGGCCCAGACAAGACCGGACAAGACCGGACAAGACCGGACAAGACCCAGACAAGACCGGACAAGACCGGACAAGACCGGACAAGACCGGACAAGACCGGACAAGACCGGACAAGACCGGACAAGACCCAGACAAGACCGGACAAGACCGGACAAGACCCAGACAAGACCGGACAAGACCGGACAAGACTCAGACAAGACCGGACAAGACCGGACAAGACCAGACAAGACCCAGACAAGACCGGACAAGACCGGACAAGACCGGACAAGACCGGACAAGACCGGACAAGACCGGACAAGACCAGACAAGACCGGACAAAACCGGACAAGACCCAGACAAGACCGGACAAGACCGGACAAGACCCAGACAAGACCGGGCAAGACCGGACAAGGCCCGGACAAGACCGGACAAGGCCCGGACAAGACCGGACAAGGCCCAGACAAGACCGGACAAGACAGGACAAGACCCAGACAAGACCGGACAAGACCGGACAAGACCGGACAAGACATGACAAGACCGGACAAGACCGGACAAGACCGGACAAGACCCAGACAAGACCGGACAAGACCGGACAAGACCCAGACAAGACCGGACAAGACCGGACAAGACCCAGACAAGACCGGACAAGACCGGACAAGGCCCGGACAAGACCGGACAAGGCCCAGACAAGACCGGACAAGACCGGACAAGACCGGACAAGACCGGACAAGACCAAGACAAGACCGGACAAGACCCAGACAAGACCGGACAAGACCGGACAAGACCGGACAAGACCGGACAAGACCGGACAAGACCGGACAAGACCGTACAAGACCCAGACAAGACCGGACAAGACCGGACAAGACCCAGACAAGACCGGACAAGACCGGACAAGACCGGACAAGACCAGACAAGACCGGACAAGACCGGACAAGACCCAGACAAGACCGGACAAGACCGGACAAGACACAGACAAGACCGGACAAGACCGGACAAGACCCAGACAAGACCGGACAAGACCGGACAAGGCCCGGACAAGACCGGACAAGGCCCGGACAAGACCGGACAAGGCCCAGACAAGACCGGACAAGACCGGACAAGACCCAGACAAGACCGGACAAGACCGGACAAGATCGGACAAGACCGGACAAGACCGGACAAGACCGGACAAGACCGGACAAGACCCAGACAAGACCGGACAAGACCGGACAAGACCCAGACAAGACCGGACAAGACCGGACAAGACCCAGACAAGACCGGACAAGAACGGACAAGGCCCGGACAAGACCGGACAAGGCCCAGACAAGACCGGACAAGACCGGACAAGACCGGACAAGACCCAGACAAGACCGGACAAGACCGGACAAGACCGGACAAGACCGGACAAGACCGGACAAGGCCCGGACAAGACCGGACAAGGCCCGGACAAGACCGGACAAGGCCCAGACAAGACCGGACAAGACCGGACAAGACCGGACAAGACCCAGACAAGACCGGACAAGACCAGACAAGACCGGACAAGACCGGACAAGGCCCAGACAAGACCGGACAAGACCGGACAAGACCCAGACAAGACCGGACAAGACCGGACAAGACCCAGACAAGACCGGACAAGACCGGACAAGGCCCGGACAAGACCGGACAAGGCCCAGACAAGACCGGACAAGACCGGACAAGACCGGACAAGACCGGACAAGACCGGACAAGACCGGACAAGACCCAGACAAGACCGGACAAGACCGGACAAGACCCAGACAAGACCGGACAAGACCGGACAAGACCCAGACAAGACCGGACAAGAACGGACAAGGCCCGGACAAGACCGGACAAGGCCCAGACAAGACCGGACAAGACCGGACAAGACCGGACAAGACCCAGACAAGACCGGACAAGACCGGACAAGACCGGACAAGACCGGACAAGACCGGACAAGGCCCGGACAAGACCGGACAAGGCCCGGACAAGACCGGACAAGGCCCAGACAAGACCGGACAAGACCGGACAAGACCGGACAAGACCCAGACAAGACCGGACAAGACCAGACAAGACCGGACAAGACCGGACAAGGCCCAGACAAGACCGGACAAGACCGGACAAGACCCAGACAAGACCGGACAAGACCGGACAAGACCCAGACAAGACCGGACAAGACCGGACAAGGCCCGGACAAGACCGGACAAGGCCCAGACAAGACCGGACAAGACCGGACAAGACCCAGACAAGACAGGACAAGACCGGACAAGACCGGACAAGACCGGACAAGACCGGACAAGACCCAGACAAGACCGGACAAGACCGGACAAGACCGGACAAGACCCAGACAAGACCGGACAAGACCGGACAAGACCCAGACAAGACCGGACAAGACCGGACAAGGCCCGGACAAGACCGGACAAGGCCCAGACAAGACCGGACAAGACCGGACAAGACCGGACAAGACCCAGACAAGACCGGACAAGACCGGACAAGACCGGACAAGACCGGACAAGACCATACAAGACCGGACAAGACCCAGACAAGACCGGACAAGACCGGACAAGACCCAGACAAGACCGGACAAGACCGGACAAGACTCAGACAAGACCGGACAAGACCGGACAAGACCGGACAAGACCGGACAAGACCGGACAAGACCGGACAAGACCGGACAAGACCAGACAAGACCCAGACAAGACCGGACAAGACCGGACAAGGCCCGGACAAGACCGGACAAGTCCCAAACAAGACCGGACAAGACCGGACAAGACCGGACAAGACCGGACAAGACCGGACAAGACCCAGACAAGACCGGACAAGACCAGACAAGACCGGACAAGACCGGACAAGGCCCAGACAAGACCGGACAAGGCCCGGACAAGACCGGACAAGTCCCAAACAAGACCGGACAAGACCGGACAAGACCGGACAAGACCGGACAAGACCCAGACAAGACCGGACAAGACCGGACAAGACCCAGACAAGACCGGACAAGAACGGACAAGGCCCGGACAAGACCGGACAAGGCCCAGACAAGACCGGACAAGACCGGACAAGACCGGACAAGACCCAGACAAGACCGGACAAGACCGGACAAGACCGGACAAGACCGGACAAGACCGGACAAGGCCCGGACAAGACCGGACAAGGCCCGGACAAGACCGGACAAGGCCCAGACAAGACCGGACAAGACCGGACAAGACCGGACAAGACCCAGACAAGACCGGACAAGACCAGACAAGACCGGACAAGACCGGACAAGGCCCAGACAAGACCGGACAAGACCGGACAAGACCCAGACAAGACCGGACAAGACCGGACAAGACCCAGACAAGACCGGACAAGACCGGACAAGGCCCGGACAAGACCGGACAAGGCCCAGACAAGACCGGACAAGACCGGACAAGACCCAGACAAGACAGGACAAGACCGGACAAGACCGGACAAGACCGGACAAGACCGGACAAGACCCAGACAAGACCGGACAAGACCGGACAAGACCGGACAAGACCCAGACAAGACCGGACAAGACCGGACAAGACCCAGACAAGACCGGACAAGACCGGACAAGGCCCGGACAAGACCGGACAAGGCCCAGACAAGACCGGACAAGACCGGACAAGACCGGACAAGACCCAGACAAGACCGGACAAGACCGGACAAGACCGGACAAGACCGGACAAGACCATACAAGACCGGACAAGACCCAGACAAGACCGGACAAGACCGGACAAGACCCAGACAAGACCGGACAAGACCGGACAAGACTCAGACAAGACCGGACAAGACCGGACAAGACCGGACAAGACCGGACAAGACCGGACAAGACCGGACAAGACCGGACAAGACCAGACAAGACCCAGACAAGACCGGACAAGACCGGACAAGGCCCGGACAAGACCGGACAAGTCCCAAACAAGACCGGACAAGACCGGACAAGACCGGACAAGACCGGACAAGACCGGACAAGACCCAGACAAGACCGGACAAGACCAGACAAGACCGGACAAGACCGGACAAGGCCCAGACAAGACCGGACAAGACCGGACAAGACCCAGACAAGACCCAGACAAGACCGGACAAGACCCAGACAAGACCGGACAAGACCGGACAAGGCCCGGACAAGACCGGACAAGGCCCAGACAAGAACGGACAAGACCGGACAAGACCCAGACAAGACCGGACAAGACCGGACAAGACCGGACAAGACCGGACAAGACCGGACAAGACCCAGACAAGACCGGACAAGACCGGACAAGACCGGACAAGACCCAGACAAGACCGGACAAGACCGGACAAGACCCAGACAAGACCGGACAAGACCGGACAAGGCCCGGACAAGACCGGACAAGGCCCAGACAAGACCGGACAAGACCGGACAAGACCGGACAAGACCCAGACAAGACCGGACAAGACCGGACAAGACCGGACAAGACCGGACAAGACCATACAAGACCGGACAAGACCCAGACAAGACCGGACAAGACCGGACAAGACCGGACAAGACCCAGACAAGACCGGACAAGACCCAGACAAGACCGGACAAGACCGGACAAGACCGGACAAGACCGGACAAGACCGGTCAAGACCGGACAAGACCCAGACAAGACCGGACAAGACCGGACAAGATCCAGACAAGACCGGACAAGACCGGACAAGACCCAGACAAGACCGGACAAGACCCGGACAAGACCGGACAAGACCGGACATGACCCAGACAAGACCGGACAAGACCGGACAAGACCCGGACAAGACCCGGACATGAACCGGACAAGACCTGACAAGACCGGACAAGACCGGACAAGACCGGACAAGACCGGACAAGACCGGACAAGACCAGACAAGACCGGGCAAGACCGGACAAGGCCCAGACAAGACCGGACAAGACCGGACAAGGCCCGGACAAGACCGGACAAGGCCCAGACAAGACCGGACAAGACCGGACAAGACCGGACAAGACCCAGACAAGACCGGACAAGACCGGACAAGACCCAGACAAGACCGGACAAGACCGGACAAGACCGGACAAGACCGGACAAGACCGGACAAGACCGGACAAGACCCGGACAAGAACGGACAAGACCGGACAAGACCCAGACAAGACCGGACAAGACCGGACAAGACCGGACAAGACCGGACAAGACCCGGACAAGACCGGACAAGACCGGACAAGACCCAGACAAGACCGGACAAGACCGGACAAGACCGGACAAGACCAGACAAAACCGGACAAGACCGGACAAGGCCCAGACAAGACCGGACAAGACCGGACAAGGCCCGGACAAGACCGGACAAGGCCCAGACAAGACCGGACAAGACCGGACAAGACCGGACAAGACCCAGACAAGACCGGACAAGACCAGACAAGACCGGACAAGACCGGACAAGGCCCAGACAAGACCGGACAAGACCGGACAAGACCCAGACAAGACCGGACAAGACCCAGACAAGACCGGACAAGACCGGACAAGGCCCGGACAAGACCGGACAAGGCCCAGATAAGACCGGACAAGACCGGACAAGACCCAGACAAGACCGGACAAGACCTGACAAGACCGGACAAGACCTGACAAGACCGGACAAGACCGGACAAGACCGGACAAGACCCAGACAAGACCGGACAAGACCGGACAAGACCCAGACAAGACCGGACAAGACCGGACAAGACCCAGACAAGACCGGACAAGACCGGACAAGGCCCGGACAAGACCGGACAAGGCCCAGACAAGACCGGACAAGACCGGACAAGACCGGACAAGACCCAGACAAGACCGGACAAGACCGGACAAGACCGGACAAGACCGGACAAGACCGGACAAGACCGGACAAGACCCAGACAAGACCGGACAAGACCGGACAAGACCCAGACAAGACCGGACAAGACCGGACAAGACTCAGACAAGACCGGACAAGACCGGACCAGACCGGACAAGACCAGACAAGACCCAGACAAGACCGGACAAGACCGGACAAGACCGGACAAGACCGGACAAGACCGGACAAGACCGGACAAGACCAGACAAGACCGGACAAGACCGGACAAGACCCAGACAAGACCGGACAAGACCGGACAAGACCCAGACAAGACCGGACAAGACCGGACAAGGCCCGGACAAGACCGGACAAGGCCCGGACAAGACCGGACAAGGCCCAGACAAGACCGGACAAGACAGGACAAGACCCAGACAAGACCGGACAAGACCGGACAAGACCGGACAAGACATGACAAGACCGGACAAGACCGGACAAGACCGGACAAGACCCAGACAAGACCGGACAAGACCGGACAAGACCCAGACAAGACCGGACAAGACCGGACAAGGCCCAGACAAGACCGGACAAGACCGGACAAGACCGGACAAGACCCAGACAAGACCGGACAAGACCCAGACAAGACCGGACAAGACCCAGACAAGACCGGACAAGACCGGACAAGACCGGACAAGACCGGACAAGACCGGACAAGACCGGACAAGACCGTACAAGACCCAGACAAGACCGGACAAGACCGGACAAGATCCAGACAAGACCGGACAAGACCGGACAAGACCCAGACAAGACCGGACAAGACCGGACAAGACCCGGACAAGACCATACAAGACCGGACAAGACCCAGACAAGACCGGACAAGACCGGACAAGACCCGGACAAGACCCGGACATGACCCGGACAAGACCTGACAAGACCGGACAAGACCGGACAAGACTGGACAAGACCGGACAAGACCGGACAAGACCGGACAAGACCGGACAAGGCCCAGACAAGACCGGACAAGACCGGACAAGGCCCGGACAAGACCGGACAAGGCCCAGACAAGACCGGACATGACCGGACAAGACCGGACAAGACCCAGACAAGACCGGACAAGACCAGACAAGACCGGACAAGACCGGACAAGACCGGACAAGGCCCAGACAAGACCGGACAAGACCGGACAAGACCCAGACAAGACCGGACAAGACCGGACTAGACCGGACAAGACCCAGACAAGACCGGACAAGACCGGACAAGGCCCGGACAAGACCGGACAAGGCCCAGACAAGACCGGACAAGACCGGACAAGACCCAGACAAGACCGGACAAGACCGGACAAGACCGGACAAGACCGGACAAGACCCAGACAAGACCGGACAAGACCAGACAAGACCGGACAAGACCGGACAAGACCGGACAATACCCAGACAAGAACGGACAAGACCGGACAAGACCGGAAAAGGCCCGGACAAGACCGGACAAGGCCCAGACGAGACCGGACAAGACCGGACAAGACCGGACAAGACCCAGACAAGACCGGACAAGACCGGACAAGACCGGACAAGACCGGACAAGACCGGACAAGACCGGACAAGACCCAGACAAGACCCGGACAAGACCGGACAAGACCGGACAAGACCCAGACAAGACCGGACAAGACCGGACAAGACTCAGACAAGACCGGACAAGACCGGACAAGACCAGACAAGACCCAGACAAGACCGGACAAGACCGGACAAGACCGGACAAGACCGGACAAGACCGGACAAGACCGGACAAGACCGGACAAGACCGGACAAGACCGGACAAGACCAGACAAGACCGGACAAGACCGGACAAGACCCAGACAAGACCGGACAAGACCGGACAAGACCCAGACAAGACCGGACAAGACCGGACAAGGCCCGGACAAGACCGGACAAGGCCCGGACAAGACCGGACAAGGCCCAGACAAGACCGGACAAGACCGGACAAGACCCAGACAAGACCGGACAAGACCGGACAAGACCGGACAAGACCGGACAAGACCGGAGAAGACCCAGACAAGACCGGACAAGACCGGACAAGACCCAGACAAGACCGGACAAGACCGGACAAGACCCAGACAAGACCGGACAAGACCGGACAAGGCCCGGACAAGACCGGACAAGGCCCAGACAAGACCGGACAAGACCGGACAAGACCGGACAAGACCAGACAAGACCGGACAAGACCGGAAAAGGCCCAGACAAGACCGGACAAGACCGGACAAGACCCAGACAAGACCGGACAAGACCGGACAAGACCCAGACAATACCGGACAAGACCGGACAAGGCCCGGACAAGACCGGACAAGGCCCAGACAAGACCGGACAAGACCGGACAAGACCCAGACAAGACCGGACAAGACCGGACAAGACCGGACAAGACCGGACAAGACCGGACAAGACCCAGACAAGACCGGACAAGACCGGACAAGACCCAGACAAGACCGGACAAGACCGGACAAGACCCAGACAAGACCGGACAAGACCGGACAAGGCCCGGACAAGACCGGGCAAGGCCCAGACAAGACCGGACAAGACCGGACAAGACCCAGACAAGACCGGACAAGACCGGACAAGACCGGACAAGACCGGACAAGACCGGACAAGACCGGACAAGACCCAGACAAGACCGGACAAGACCGGACAAGACCCAGACAAGACCGGACAAGACCGGACAAGACTCAGACAAGACCGGACAAGACCGGACAAGACCAGACAAGACCCAGACAAGACCGGACAAGACCGGACAAGACCGGACAAGACCGGACAAGACAGGACAAGACCGGACAAGACCAGACAAGACCGGACAAGACCGGACAAGACCCAGACAAGACCGGACAAGACCGGACAAGACCCAGACAAGACCGGACAAGACCGGACAAGGCCCGGACAAGACCGGACAAGGCCCGGACAAGACCGGACAAGGCCCCGACAAGACCGGACAAGACCGGACAAGACCCAGACAAGACCGGACAAGACCGGACAAGACCGGACAAGACCGGACAAGACCGGACAAGACCCAGACAAGACCGGACAAGACCGGACAAGACCCAGACAAGACCGGACAAGACCGGACAAGACCCAGACAAGACCGGACAAGACCGGACAAGGCCCGGACAAGACCGGACAAGGCCCAGACAAGACCGGACAAGACCGGACAAGACCGGACAAGACCAGACAAGACCGGACAAGACCGGACAAGGCCCAGACAAGACCGGACAAGACCGGACAAGACCCAGACAAGACCGGACAAGACCGGACAAGACCCAGACAAGACCGGACAAGACCGGACAAGGCCCGGACAAGACCGGACAAGGCCCAGACAAGACCGGACAAGACCGGACAAGACCCAGACAAGACCGGACAAGACCGGACAAGACCGGACAAGACCGGACAAGACCGGACAAGACCCAGACAAGACCGGACAAGACCGGACAAGACCCAGACAAGACCGGACAAGACCCAGACAAGACCGGACAAGACCCGGACAAGACCGGACAAGACCGGACAAGACCCAGACAAGACCCAGACAAGACCCAGACAAGACCGGACAAGACCGGACAAGACCGGACAAGACCGGACAAGACCCAGACAAGACCGGACAAGACCGGACAAGACCGGACAAGACCGGACAAGACCCAGACAAGACCGGACAAGACCGGACAAGACCCAGACAAGACCGGACAAGACCGGACAAGACCGGACAAGACCCAGACAAGACCGGACAAGACCGGACAAGACCCAGACAAGACCCAGACAAGACCCAGACAAGATCCAGACAAGACCGGACAAGACCCAGACAAGACCGGACAAGACCGGACAAGACCCAGACAAGACCGGACAAGACCGGACAAGACCCAGACAACACCGGACAAGACCGGACAAGACCCAGACAAGACCGGACAAGACCGGACAAGACCCAGACAAGACCGGACAAGACCCGGACAAGACCGGACAAGACCGGACAAGACCCAGACAAGACCCAGACAAGTCCCAGATAAGACCGGACAAGACCGGACAAGACCGGACAAGACCCAGACAAGACCGGACAAGACCGGACAAGACCGGACAAGACCCAGACAAGACCGGACAAGACCGGACAAGACCCAGACAAGACCGGACAAGACCGGACAAGACCCAGACAACACCGGACAAGACCGGACAAGACCCAGACAACACCGGACAAGACCGGACAAGACCCAGACAAGACCGGACAAGACCGGACAAGACCCAGACAAGACCGGACAAGACCCGGACAAGACCCAGACAAGACCGGACAAGACCGGACAAGACCGGACAAGACCCAGACAAGACCGGACAAGACCGGACAAGACCCAGACAAGACCGGACAAGACCGGACAAGACCAGACAAGACCGGACAAGACCGGACAAGACCCGGACAAGACCCGGACAAGACCGGACAAGACCGGACAAGACCCGACGAGACCCAGACAAGACCGGACAAGATCGGACGAGACCCAGACAAGACCGGACAAAACCAGACAAGGCCGGACAAGACCGGACAAGACCCAGACAAGACCGGACAAGACCGGACAAGACCGGACAAGACCAGACAAGACCGGACAAGACCGGACAAGACCAGACAAGACCGGACAAGACCGGACAAGACCCGGACAAGACCCGGACAAGACCCGGACAAGACCTGACAAGACCGGACAAGACCGGACAAGACCGGACAAGACCGGACAAGACCGGACAAGACCGGACAAGACCCGGACAAGACCGGACAAGACCGGACAAGACCCGACGAGACCCAGACAAGACCGGACAAGACCGGACGAGACCCAGACAAGACCGGACAAGACCGGACGAGACCCAGACAAGACCGGACAAAACCAGACAAGGCCGGACAAGACCGGACAAGACCCAGACAAGACCGGACAAGACCGGACAAGACCGGACAAGACCAGACAAGACCGGACAAGACCGGACAAGACCCGGACAAGACCCGGACAAGACCCGGACAAGACCTGACAAGACCGGACAAGACCGGACAAGACCGGACAAGACCCGGACAAGACCGGACAAGACCGGACAAGACCCAGACAAGACCGGACAAGACCGGACAAGACCGGACAAGACCGGACGAGACCCAGACAACACCGGACAAGACCGGACGAGTCCCAGACAAGACCGGACAAGACCGGACGAGACCCAGACAAGACCGGACAAGACCGGACGAGACCCAGACAAGACCGGACAAGACCGGACGAGACCCGGACAAGACCGGACAAGACCGGACAAGACCGGACGAGACCCAGACAAGACCGGACAAGACCGGACGAGACCCAGACAAGACCGGACAAGACCGGACAAGACCGGACAAGACCCAGACAAGACCGGACAAGACCGGACAAGAACCAGACAAGACCGGACAAGACCCAGATAAGACCGGACAAGACCGGACAAGACCGGACAAGACCCAGACAAGACCGGACAAGACCGGACAAGACCCAGACAAGACCGGACAAGACCGGACAAGAACCAGACAAGACCGGACAAGACCCAGATAAGACCGGACAAGACCCAGACAAGACCGGACAAGACCGGACAAGACCCAGACAAGACCGGACAAGACCCAGACAAGACCGGACAAGACCGGACAAGACCGGACAAGACCCAGACAAGACCGGACAAGACCCAAACAAGACCGGACAAGACCGGACAAGACCCAGACAAGACAAGACCGGACAAGACCGGACAAGACCCAGTCAAGACCGGACAAGACCCAGACAAGACCCAGACAAGATCGGACAAGACCGGACAAGACCCAGACAAGACCGGACAAGACCGGACAAGACCCTGACAAGACTGGACAAGACCGGACAAGACCCAGACAACACCGGACAAGACCAGACAAGACCCAGACAAGATCGGACAAGACTGGACAAGACCGGACAAGACCCAGACAAGACCGGACAAGACCCAGACAACACCGGACAAGACCGGACAAGACCGGACAAGACCGGACAAGACCCAGACAAGACCGGACAAGACCGGACAAGACCCAGACGAGACCGGACAAGACCGGACAAGACCCAGACAAGACCGGACAAGACCGGACAAGACCCAGACAAGACCGGAAAAGACCGGACAAGACCCAGACAAGACCGGACAAGACCGGACAAGACCCAGACAAGACCGGAAAATACCCAGACAAGACCGGACAAGACCGGACAAGACCCAGACAAGACCGGACAAGACCCGACAAGACCCAGACAAGACCGGACAAGACCGGACAAGACCCAGACAAGACCGGACAAGACCGGACAAGACCCTGACAAGACCGGACAAGACCGGACAAGACCCAGACAAGACCGGACAAGACCGGACAAGACCGGACAAGACCCAGACAAGACTGGACAAGACCGGACAAGACCCAGACAAGACCGGACAAGACCCAGGCAAGACCGGACAAGACCGGACAAGACCGTACAAGACCCAGACAAGACCGGACAAGACCGGACAAGACCCAGACAAGACCGGACAAGACCGGACAAGACCCAGACAAGACCGGACAAGACCGGACAAGACCCAGACAAGACCGGACAAGACCGGACAAGACCCAGACAAGACAGGACAAGACCGGACAAGAACCAGACAAGACCGGACAAGACCCAGTCAAGACCCAGTCAAGACCGGACAAGACCGGACAAGACCCAGACAAGACCGGACAAGACCGGACAAGACCGGACAAGACCCAGACAAGACCGTACAAGACCGGACAAGAACCAGACAAGACCGGACAAGACCCAGATAAGACCGGACAAGACCCAGACAAGACCGGACAAGACCGGACAAGACCCAGACAAGACCGGACAAGACCCAGACAAGATCGGACAAGACCGGACAAGACCGGACAAGACCCAGACAAGACCGGACAAGACCCAGACAAGACCGGACAAGACCGGACAAGACCCAGACAAGACAAGACCGGACAAGACCGGACAAGACCCAGTCAAGAACGGATAAGACCCAGACAAGACCCAGACAAGACCGGACAAGACCGGACAAGACCCAGACAAGACCGGACAAGACCGGACAAGACCCTGACAAGACCGGACAAGACCGGACAAGACCCAGACAACACCGGACAAGACCGGACAAGACCGGACAAGAACCAGACAAGACCGGACAAGACCGGACAAGACCCAGACAAGACCGGACAAGACCGGACAATACCCAGACAAGACCGGACAAGACCAGACAAGACCCAGACAAGACCGAAAAAGACCGGACAAGACCCAGACAAGACCGGACAAGACCGGACAAGACCCAGACAAGACCGGACAAGACCCAGACAAGACCGGACAAGACCGGACAAGACCCAGACAAGACCGGACAAGACCGGACAAGACCCAGACAAGACCGGACAAGACCGGACAAGACCCAGACAAGACCGGACAAGACCGGACAAGACCCAGACAAGATCGGACAAGACCGGACAAGACCGGACAAGACCCAGACAAGACCGGACAAGACCCAGACAACACCGGACAAGACCGGACAAGACCGGACAAGACCCAGACAAGACCGGACAAGACCCAGACAAGACCGGACAAGACCGGACAAGACCCAGACAAGACCGGACAAGACCGGACAAGACACGGACAAGACGGGACAAGACACAGACAAGACCGGACAAGACCCAGACAAGACCGGACAAGACCCAGACAAGACCGGACAAGACCGGACAAGAACGGACAAGACCCGGACAAGACCGGACAAGACCGGACAAGACCCAGACAAGACCGAACAAGACCGGACAAGACCCAGACAAGACCGGACAAGACCAGACAAGACCCAGACAAGACCGGACAAGACCGGACAAGACCCAGACAAGACCGGACAAGACCCAGACAAGACCGGACAAGACCGGACAAGACCCAGACAAGACCGGACAAGACCGGACAAGACCCAGACAAGACCGGACAATACCCGGACAAGACCGGACAAGACCGGACAAGACCCGGACAAGACCGGACAAGACCCAGACAAGACCCAGACAAGACCGGACAAGACCGGACAAGACCGGACAAGACCGGACAAGACCGGACAAGACCCAGACAAGACCGGACAAGACCCAGACAAGACCGGACGAGACCCAGACAAGACCGGACAAGACCGGACGAGACCCAGACAAGACCGGACAAGACCGGACGAGACCCAGACAAGACCGTACAAGACCGGACAAGACACAGACAACACCGGACAAGACCGGACAAGACCCAGACAAGACCGGACAAGACCGGACAAGACCCTGACAAGACCGGACAAGACCGGACAAGACCCAGACAACACCGGACAAGACCAGACAAGACCCAGACAAGATCGGACAAGACTGGACAAGACCGGACAAGACCCAGACAAGACCGGACAAGACCCAGACAACACCGGACAAGACCGGACAAGACCGGACAAGACCGGACAAGACCCAGACAAGACCGGACAAGACCGGACAAGACCCAGACGAGACCGGACAAGACCGGACAAGACCCAGACAAGACCGGACAAGACCGGACAAGACCCAGACAAGACCGGAAAAGACCGGACAAGACCCAGACAAGACCGGACAAGACCGGACAAAACCCAGACAAGACCGGAAAATACCCAGACAAGACCGGACAAGACCGGACAAGACCCAGACAAGACCGGACAATACCCGACAAGACCCAGACAAGACCGGACAAGACCGGACAAGACCCAGACAAGACCGGACAAGACCGGACAAGACCCTGACAAGACCGGACAAGACCGGACAAGACCCAGACAAGACCGGACAAGACCGGACAAGACCGGACAAGACCCAGACAAGACTGGACAAGACCGGACAAGACCCAGACAAGACCGGACAAGACCCAGACAAGACCGGACAAGACCGGACAAGACCGTACAAGACCCAGACAAGACCGGACAAGACCGGACAAGACCCAGACAAGACCGGACAAGACCGGACAAGACCCAGACAAGACCGGACAAGACCGGACAAGACCCAGACAAGACCGGACAAGACCGGACAAGACCCAGACAAGACCGGACAAGACCGGACAAGACCCAGACAAGACAGGACAAGACCGGACAAGAACCAGACAAGACCGGACAAGACCCAGTCAAGACCCAGTCAAGACCGGACAAGACCGGACAAGACCCAGACAAGACCGGACAAGACCGGACAAGACCCAGACAAGACCGGACAAGACCGGACAAGAACCAGACAAGACCGGACAAGACCCAGATAAGACCGGACAAGACCCAGACAAGACCGGACAAGACCGGACAAGACCCAGACAAGACCGGACAAGACCCAGACAAGACCGGACAAGACCGGACAAGACCGGACAAGACCCAGACAAGACCGGACAAGACCCAGACAAGACCGGACAAGACCGGACAAGACCCAGACAAGACAAGACCGGACAAGACCGGACAAGACCCAGTCAAGAACGGATAAGACCCAGACAAGACCCAGACAAGACCGGACAAGACCGGACAAGACCCAGACAAGACCGGACAAGACCGGACAAGACCCTGACAAGACCGGACAAGACCGGACAAGACCCAGACAACACCGGACAAGACCGGACAAGACCGGACAAGAACTAGACAAGACCGGACAAGACCGGACAAGACCCAGACAAGACCGGACAAGACCGGACAATACCCAGACAAGACCGGACAAGACCAGACAAGACCCAGACAAGACCGAAAAAGACCGGACAAGACCCAGACAAGACCGGACAAGACCGGACAAGACCCAGACAAGACCGGACAAGACCGAGACAAGACCCAGACAAGACCCGGACAAGACCGGACAAGACCGGACAAGACCCAGACAAGACCGGACAAGACCCGGACAAGACCGGACAAGACCGGACAAGACCCGGACAAGACCGGACAAGACCCGGACAAGACCGGACAAGACCCGGACAAGACCGGACAAGACCCGGACAAGACCGGACAAGACCCGGACAAGATCGGACAAGACCGGACAAGACACGGACAAGACCGGACAAGACCCAGACAAGACCGGACGAGACCCAGACAAGACCGGACAAGAACGGACAAGACCCGGACAAGACCGGACAAGACCGGACAAGACCGGACAAGACCGGACAAGACCAGACAAGACCGGACAAGACCGGACAAGACCCGGACAAGACCCGGACAAGACCGGACAAGACCGGACAAGACCCGACGAGACCCAGACAAGACCGGACAAGACCGGACGAGACCCAGACAAGACCGGACAAAACCAGACAAGGCCGGACAAGACCGGACAAGACCCAGACAAGACCGGACAAGACCGGACAAGACCGGACAAGACCAGACAAGACCGGACAAGACCGGACAAGACCAGACAAGACCGGACAAGACCGGACAAGACCCGGACAAGACCCGGACAAGACCTGGACAAGACCTGACAAGACCGGACAAGACCGGACAAGACCGGACAAGACCGGACAAGACCGGACAAGACCGGACAAGACCCGGACAAGACCGGACAAGACCGGACAAGACCCGACGAGACCCAGACAAGACCGGACAAGACCGGACGAGACCCAGACAAGACCGGACAAGACCGGACGAGACCCAGACAAGACCGGACAAAACCAGACAAGACCCAGACAAGACCGGACGAGACCCAGACAAGACCGGACAAGAACGGACAAGACCCGGACAAGACCGGACAAGACCGGACAAGACCGGACAAGACCGGACAAGACCAGACAAGACCGGACAAGACCGGACAAGACCCGGACAAGACCCGGACAAGACCGGACAAGACCGGACAAGACCCGACGAGACCCAGACAAGACCGGACAAGACCGGACGAGACCCAGACAAGACCGGACAAAACCAGACAAGGCCGGACAAGACCGGACAAGACCCAGACAAGACCGGACAAGACCGGACAAGACCGGACAAGACCAGACAAGACCGGACAAGACCGGACAAGACCAGACAAGACCGGACAAGACCGGACAAGACCCGGACAAGACCCGGACAAGACCTGGACAAGACCTGACAAGACCGGACAAGACCGGACAAGACCGGACAAGACCGGACAAGACCGGACAAGACCGGACAAGACCCGGACAAGACCGGACAAGACCGGACAAGACCCGACGAGACCCAGACAAGACCGGACAAGACCGGACGAGACCCAGACAAGACCGGACAAGACCGGACGAGACCCAGACAAGACCGGACAAAACCAGACAAGGCCGGACAAGACCGGACAAGACCCAGACAAGACCGGACAAGACCGGACAAGACCGGACAAGACCGGACAAGACCAGACAAGACCGGACAAGACCGTACAAGACCCAGACAAGACCGGACAAGACCGGACAAGACCCAGACAAGACCGGACAAGACCGGACAAGACCCAGACAAGACCGGACAAGACCCAGACAAAACCGGACAAGACCGGACAAGACCCAGACAAGACCGGACAAGACCGGACAAGACCCAGACAAGACAGGACAAGACCGGACAAGAACCAGACAAGACCGGACAAGACCCAGTCAAGACCCAGTCAAGACCGGACAAGACCGGACAAGACCCAGACAAGACCGGACAAGACCGGACAAGACCCAGACAAGACCGGACAAGACCGGACAAGAACCAGACAAGACCGGACAAGACCCAGATAAGACCGGACAAGACCCAGACAAGACCGGACAAGACCGGACAAGACCCAGACAAGACCGGACAAGACCCAGACAAGACCGGACAAGACCGGACAAGACCGGACAAGACCCAGACAAGACCGGACAAGACCCAGACAAGACCGGACAAGACCGGACAAGACCCAGACAAGACAAGACCGGACAAGACCGGACAAGACCCAGTCAAGAACGGATAAGACCCAGACAAGACCCAGACAAGACCGGACAAGACCGGACAAGACCCAGACAAGACCGGACAAGACCGGACAAGACCCTGACAAGACCGGACAAGACCGGACAAGACCCAGACAACACCGGACAAGACCGGACAAGACCGGACAAGAACCAGACAAGACCGGACAAGACCGGACAAGACCCAGACAAGACCGGACAAGACCGGACAATACCCAGACAAGACCGGACAAGACCAGACAAGACCCAGACAAGACCGAAAAAGACCGGACAAGACCCAGACAAGACCGGACAAGACCGGACAAGACCCAGACAAGACCGGACAAGACCGAGACAAGACCCAGACAAGACCCGGACAAGACCGGACAAGACCAGACAAGACCCAGACAAGACCGGACAAGACCCGGACAAGACCGGACAAGACCGGACAAGACCCGGACAAGACCGGACAAGACCCGGACAAGACCGGACAAGACCCGGACAAGACCGGACAAGACCCGGACAAGACCGGACAAGACCCAGACAAGATCGGACAAGACCGGACAAGACACGGACAAGACCGGACAAGACCGGACGAGACCCAGACAAGACCGGACAAGACCGGACAAGAACGGACAAGACCCGGACAAGACCGGACAAGACCGGACAAGACCGGACAAGACCGGACAAGACCAGACAAGACCGGACAAGACCGGACAAGACCCGGACAAGACCCGGACAAGACCGGACAAGACCGGACAAGACCCGACGAGACCCAGACAAGACCGGACAAGACCGGACGAGACCCAGACAAGACCGGACAAAACCAGACAAGGCCGGACAAGACCGGACAAGACCCAGACAAGACCGGACAAGACCGGACAAGACCGGACAAGACCAGACAAGACCGGACAAGACCGGACAAGACCAGACAAGACCGGACAAGACCGGACAAGACCCGGACAAGACCCGGACAAGACCCGGACAAGACCTGACAAGACCGGACAAGACCGGACAAGACCGGACAAGACCGGACAAGACCGGACAAGACCGGACAAGACCCGGACAAGACCGGACAAGACCGGACAAGACCCGACGAGACCCAGACAAGACCGGACAAGACCGGACGAGACCCAGACAAGACCGGACAAGACCGGACGAGACCCAGACAAGACCGGACAAAACCAGACAAGGCCGGACAAGACCAGACAAGACCGGACAAGACCGGACAAGACCAGACAAGACCGGACAAGACCGGACAAGACCCGGACAAGACCCGGACAAGACCCGGACAAGACCTGACAAGACCGGACAAGACCGGACAAGACCGGACAAGACCGGACAAGACCGGACAAGACCGGACAAGACCCGGACAAGACCGGACAAGACCGGACAAGACCCGACGAGACCCAGACAAGACCGGACAAGACCGGACGAGACCCAGACAAGACCGGACAAGACCGGACGAGACCCAGACAAGACCGGACAAAACCAGACAAGGCCGGACAAGACCGGACAAGACCCAGACAAGACCGGACAAGACAGGACAAGACCGGACAAGACCAGACAAGACCGGACAAGACCGGACAAGACCCGGACAAGACCCGGACAAGACCCGGACAAGACCTGACAAGACCGGACAAGACCGGACAAGACCGGACAAGACCCGGACAAGACCGGACAAGACCGGACAAGACCCAGACAAGACCGGACAAGACCGGACAAGACCGGACAAGACCGGACGAGACCCAGACAAGACCGGACAAGACCGGACGAGTCCCAGACAAGACCGGACAAGACCGGACGAGACCCAGACAAGACCGGACAAGACCGGACGAGACCCAGACAAGACCGGACAAGACCGGACGAGACCCGGACAAGACCGGACAAGACCGGACAAGACCGGACGAGACCCAGACAAGACCGGACAAGACCGGACGAGACCCAGACAAGACCGGACAAGACCGGACAAGACCGGACAAGACCCAGACAAGACCGGACAAGACCGGACAAGAACCAGACAAGACCGGACAAGACCCAGATAAGACCGGACAAGACCGGACAAGACCGGACAAGACCCAGACAAGACCGGACAAGACCGGACAAGACCCAGACAAGACCGGACAAGACCGGACAAGAACCAGACAAGACCGGACAAGACCCAGATAAGACCGGACAAGACCCAGACAAGACCGGACAAGACCGGACAAGACCCAGACAAGACCGGACAAGACCCAGACAAGACCGGACAAGACCGGACAAGACCGGACAAGACCCAGACAAGACCGGACAAGACCCAAACAAGACCGGACAAGACCGGACAAGACCCAGACAAGACAAGACCGGACAAGACCGGACAAGACCCAGTCAAGACCGGACAAGACCCAGACAAGACCCAGACAAGATCGGACAAGACCGGACAAGACCCAGACAAGACCGGACAAGACCGGACAAGACCCTGACAAGACCGGACAAGACCGGACAAGACCCAGACAACACCGGACAAGACCAGACAAGACCCAGACAAGATCGGACAAGACTGGACAAGACCGGACAAGACCCAGACAAGACCGGACAAGACCCAGACAACACCGGACAAGACCGGACAAGACCGGACAAGACCGGACAAGACCCAGACAAGACCGGACAAGACCGGACAAGACCCAGACGAGACCGGACAAGACCGGACAAGACCCAGACAAGACCGGACAAGACCGGACAAGACCCAGACAAGACCGGAAAAGACCGGACAAGACCCAGACAAGACCGGACAAGACCGGACAAGACCCAGACAAGACCGGAAAATACCCAGACAAGACCGGACAAGACCGGACAAGACCCAGACAAGACCGGACAAGACCCGACAAGACCCAGACAAGACCGGACAAGACCGGACAAGACCCAGACAAGACCGGACAAGACCGGACAAGACCCTGACAAGACCGGACAAGACCGGACAAGACCCAGACAAGACCGGACAAGACCGGACAAGACCGGACAAGACCCAGACAAGACTGGACAAGACCGGACAAGACCCAGACAAGACCGGACAAGACCCAGACAAGACCGGACAAGACCGGACAAGACCGTACAAGACCCAGACAAGACCGGACAAGACCGGACAAGACCCAGACAAGACCGGACAAGACCGGACAAGACCCAGACAAGACCGGACAAGACCGGACAAGACCCAGACAAGACCGGACAAGACCGGACAAGACCCAGACAAGACCGGACAAGACCGGACAAGACCCAGACAAGACAGGACAAGACCGGACAAGAACCAGACAAGACCGGACAAGACCCAGTCAAGACCCAGTCAAGACCGGACAAGACCGGACAAGACCGGACAAGACCGGACAAGACCCAGACAAGACCGGACAAGACCGGACAAGAACCAGACAAGACCGGACAAGAACCAGACAAGACCGGACAAGACCCAGATAAGACCGGACAAGACCCAGACAAGACCGGACAAGACCGGACAAGACCCAGACAAGACCGGACAAGACCCAGACAAGACCGGACAAGACCGGACAAGACCCAGACAAGACCGGACAAGACCCAGACAAGACCGGACAAGACCGGACAAGACCCAGACAAGACAAGACGGGACAAGACCGGACAAGACCCAGTCAAGAACGGATAAGACCCAGACAAGACCCAGACAAGACCGGACAAGACCGGACAAGACCCAGACAAGACCGGACAAGACCGGACAAGACCCTGACAAGACCGGACAAGACCGGACAAGACCCAGACAACACCGGACAAGACCGGACAAGACCGGACAAGAACCAGACAAGACCGGACAAGACCGGACAAGACCCAGACAAGACCGGACAAGACCGGACAATACCCAGACAAGACCGGACAAGACCAGACAAGACCCAGACAAGACCGAAAAAGACCGGACAAGACCCAGACAAGACCGGACAAGACCGGACAAGACCCAGACAAGACCGGACAAGACCCAGACAAGACCGGACAAGACCGGACAAGACCCAGACAAGACCGGACAAGACCGGACAAGACCCAGAAAAGACCGGACAAGACCGGACAAGACCCAGACAAGACCGGACAAGACCGGACAAGACCCAGACAAGATCGGACAAGACCGGACAAGACCGGACAAGACCCAGACAAGACCGGACAAGACCCAGACAACACCGGACAAGACCGGACAAGACCGGACAAGACCCAGACAAGACCGGACAAGACCCAGACAAGACCGGACAAGACCGGACAAGACCCAGACAAGACCGGACAAGACCGGACAAGACACGGACAAGACCGGACAAGACACAGACAAGACCGGACAAGACCCAGACAAGACCGGACAAGACCCAGACAAGACCGGACAAGACCGGACAAGAACGGACAAGACCCGGACAAGACCGGACAAGACCGGACAAGACCCAGACAAGACCGAACAAGACCGGACAAGACCCAGACAAGACCGGACAAGACCAGACAAGACCCAGACAAGACCGGACAAGACCGGACAAGACCCAGACAAGACCGGACAAGACCCAGACAAGACCGGACAAGACCGGACAAGACCCAGACAAGACCGGACAAGACCGGACAAGACCCAGACAAGACCGGACAATACCCGGACAAGACCGGACAAGACCGGACAAGACCCGGACAAGACCGGACAAGACCCAGACAAGACCCAGACAAGACCGGACAAGACCGGACAAGACCGGACAAGACCGGACAAGACCCAGACAAGACCGGACAAGACCCAGACAAGACCGGACGAGACCCAGACAAGACCGGACAAGACCGGACGAGACCCAGACAAGACCGGACAAGACAGGACGAGACCCAGACAAGACCGTACAAGACCGGACAAGACCCAGACAACACCGGACAAGACCGGACAAGACCCAGACAAGACCGGACAAGACCGGACAAGACACTGACAAGACCGGACAAGACCGGACAAGACCCAGACAACACCGGACAAGACCAGACAAGACCCAGACAAGATCGGACAAGACTGGACAAGACCGGACAAGACCCAGACAAGACCGGACAAGACCCAGACAACACCGGACAAGACCGGACAAGACCGGACAAGACCGGACAAGACCCAGACAAGACCGGACAAGACCGGACAAGACCCAGACGAGACCGGACAAGACCGGACAAGACCCAGACAAGACCGGACAAGACCGGACAAGACCCAGACAAGACCGGAAAAGACCGGACAAGACCCAGACAAGACCGGACAAGACCGGACAAGACCCAGACAAGACCGGAAAATACCCAGACAAGACCGGACAAGACCGGACAAGACCCAGACAAGACCGGACAAGACCCGACAAGACCCAGACAAGACCGGACAAGACCGGACAAGACCCAGACAAGACCGGACAAGACCGGACAAGACCGGACAAGACCCTGACAAGACCGGACAAGACCGGACAAGACCCAGACAAGACCGGACAAGACCGGACAAGACCGGACAAGACCCAGACAAGACTGGACAAGACCGGACAAGACCCAGACAAGACCGGACAAGACCCAGACAAGACCGGACAAGACCGGACAAGACCGGACAAGACCCTACAAGACCCAGACAAGACCGGACAAGACCGGACAAGACCCAGACAAGACCGGACAAGACCGGACAAGACCCAGACAAGACCGGACAAGACCGGACAAGACCCAGACAAGACCGGACAAGACCGGACAAGACCCAGACAAGACCGGACAAGACCGGACAAGACCCAGACAAGACAGGACAAGACCGGACAAGAACCAGACAAGACCGGACAAGACCCAGTCAAGACCCAGTCAAGACCGGACAAGACCGGACAAGACCCAGACAAGACCGGACAAGACCGGACAAGACCCAGACAAGACCGGACAAGACCGGACAAGAACCAGACAAGACCGGACAAGACCCAGATAAGACCGGACAAGACCCAGACAAGACCGGACAAGACCGGACAAGACCCAGACAAGACCGGACAAGACCCAGACAAGACCGGACAAGACCGGACAAGACCGGACAAGACCCAGACAAGACCGGACAAGACCCAGACAAGACCGGACAAGACCGGACAAGACCCAGACAAGACAAGACCGGACAAGACCGGACAAGACCCAGTCAAGAACGGATAAGACCCAGACAAGACACAGACAAGACCGGACAAGACCGGACAAGACCCAGACAAGACCGGACAAGACCGGACAAGACCCTGACAAGACCGGACAAGACCGGACAAGACCCAGACAACACCGGACAAGACCGGACAAGACCGGACAAGAACCAGACAAGACCGGACAAGACCGGACAAGACCCAGACAAGACCGGACAAGACCGGACAATACCCAGACAAGACCGGACAAGACCAGACAAGACCCAGACAAGACCGAAAAAGACCGGACAAGACCCAGACAAGACCGGACAAGACCGGACAAGACCCAGACAAGACCGGACAAGACCCAGACAAGACCGGACAAGACCGGACAAGACCCAGACAAGACCGGACAAGACCGGACAAGACCCAGACAAGACAGGACAAGACCGGACAAGAACCAGACAAGACCGGACAAGACCCAGTCAAGACCCAGTCAAGACCGGACAAGACCGGACAAGACCCAGACAAGACCGGACAAGACCGGACAAGACCCAGACAAGACCGGACAAGACCGGACAAGAACCAGACAAGACCGGACAAGACCCAGATAAGACCGGACAAGACCCAGACAAGACCGGACAAGACCGGACAAGACCCAGACAAGACCGGACAAGACCCAGACAAGACCGGACAAGACCGGACAAGACCGGACAAGACCCAGACAAGACCGGACAAGACCCAGACAAGACCGGACAAGACCGGACAAGACCCAGACAAGACAAGACCGGACAAGACCGGACAAGACCCAGTCAAGAACGGATAAGACCCAGACAAGACACAGACAAGACCGGACAAGACCGGACAAGACCCAGACAAGACCGGACAAGACCGGACAAGACCCTGACAAGACCGGACAAGACCGGACAAGACCCAGACAACACCGGACAAGACCGGACAAGACCGGACAAGAACCAGACAAGACCGGACAAGACCGGACAAGACCCAGACAAGACCGGACAAGACCGGACAATACCCAGACAAGACCGGACAAGACCAGACAAGACCCAGACAAGACCGAAAAAGACCGGACAAGACCCAGACAAGACCGGACAAGACCGGACAAGACCCAGACAAGACCGGACAAGACCCAGACAAGACCGGACAAGACCGGACAAGACCCAGACAAGACCGGACAAGACCGGACAAGACCCAGACAAGACCGGACAAGACCGGACAAGACCCAGACAAGACCGGACAAGACCGGACAAGACCCAGACAAGATCGGACAAGACCGGACAAGACCCAGACAAGACCGGACAAGACCCAGACAACACCGGACAAGACCGGACAAGACCGGACAAGACCCAGACAAGACCGGACAAGACCCAGACAAGACCGGACAAGACCGGACAAGACCCAGACAAGACCGGACAAGACCGGACAAGACACGGACAAGACCGGACAAGACACAGACAAGACCGGACAAGACCCAGACAAGACCGGACAAGACCGGACAAGACACGGACAAGACCGGACAAGACACAGACAAGACCGGACAAGACCCAGACAAGACCGGACAAGACCCAGACAAGACCGGACAAGACCGGACAAGAACGGACAAGACCCGGACAAGACCGGACAAGACCGGACAAGACCCAGACAAGACCGAACAAGACCGGACAAGACCCAGACAAGACCGGACAAGACCAGACAAGACCCAGACAAGACCGGACAAGACCGGACAAGACCCAGACAAGACCGGACAAGACCCAGACAAGACCGGACAAGACCGGACAAGACCCAGACAAGACCGGACAAGACCGGACAAGACCCAGACAAGACCGGACAATACCCGGACAAGACCGGACAAGACCGGACAAGACCCGGACAAGACCGGACAAGACCCAGACAAGACCCAGACAAGACCGGACAAGACCGGACAAGACCGGACAAGACCGGACAAGACCCAGACAAGACCGGACAAGACCCAGACAAGACCGGACGAGACCCAGACAAGACCGGACAAGACCGGACGAGACCCAGACAAGACCGGACAAGACCGGACGAGACCCAGACAAGACCGTACAAGACCGGACAAGACCCAGACAACACCGGACAAGACCGGACAAGACCCAGACAAGACCGGACAAGACCGGACAAGACCCAGACAAGACCGGACAAGACCCAGACAAGACCGGACGAGACCCAGACAAGACCGGACAAGACCGGACGAGACCCAGACAAGACCGGACAAGACCGGACGAGACCCAGACAAGACCGTACAAGACCGGACAAGACCCAGACAACACCGGACAAGACCGGACAAGACCCAGACAAGACCGGACAAGACCGGACAAGACCCAGACAAGACCGGACAAGACCGGACAAGACCGGACGAGACCCAGACAAGACCGGACAAGACCGGACGAGACCCAGACAAGACCGTACAAGACCGGACAAGACCCAGACAACACCGGACAAGACCGGACAAGAACCAGACAAGACCGGACAAGACCGGACAAGACCCAGACAAGACCGGACAAGACCGGACAAGACCCAGACAAGACCGGACAAGACCGGACAAGACCCAGACAAGACCGGACAAGACCGGACAAGACCCAGACAAGACCGGACAAAACCGGACAAGACCCAGACAAGACCGGACAAGACCCAGACAAGACCGGACATGACCGGACAAGACCCAGACAAGACCGGACAAGACCGGACAAGACCCCGACAAGACCGGACAAGACCCAGACAAGACCGGACAAGACCGGACAAGACCCAGACAAGACCGGACAAGACCGGACAAGACCGGACAAGACCCAGACAAGACCGGACAAGACCGGACAAGACGCAGACAAGACCGGACAAGACCCAGACAAGACCGGACAAGACCGGACAAGACCCAGACAAGACCGGACAAGACCGAGACAAGACCCAGACAAGACCCAGACAAGACCGGACAAGACCGGACAAGACCCAGACAAGACCGGACAAGACCCAGACAAGACCGGACAAGACCGAGACAAGACCCAGACAAGACCGGACAAGACCGGACAAGACCGGACAAGACCCAGACAAGACCGGACAAGACCCAGACAAGACCCGGACAAGACCGGACAAGACCGGACAAGACCGGACAAGACCCAGACAAGACCGGACAAGACCCGGACAAGACCGGACAAGACCGGACAAGACCCAGACAAGACCGGACAAGACCGGACAAGACCCAGACAAGACCGGACAAGAACGGACAAGACCGGACAAGACCCAGACAAGACCGGACAAGACCGGACAAGACCGGACGAGACCCAGACAAGACCGGAGAAGACCGGACGAGACCCAGACAAGACCGGACAAGACCGGACGAGACCCAAACAAGACCGGACAAGTCCGGACGAGACCCAGACAAGACCGGACAAGACCGGACGAGACCCAGACAAGACCGGACAAGACCGGACAAGACCCAGACAAGACCGGACAAGACCGGACGAGACCCAGACATGACCGGACAAGACCGGACGAGACCCAGACATGACCGGACAAGACCGGACGAGACCCAGACAAGACCGGACAAGACCGGACGAGACCCAGACAAGACCGGACAAGACCGGACGAGACCCAGACAAGACCGGACAAGACAAGACAAGGCCGGACAAGACCGGACAAGACCCAGACAAGGCCGGACAAGACCGGACAACACCCAGACAAGGCCGGACAAACCCGGACAAGGCCGGACAAGACCGGACAAGACCGGACAAGACCCGGACAAGACCGGACAAGACTCAGACAAGACCGGACAAGACCGGACAAGACCAGACAAGACCCAGACAAGACCGGACAAGACCGGACAAGACCCAGACAGAACCGGACAAGACCGGACGAGACCCAGACAAGACCGGACAAGATCCAGACAAGACCGGACAAGACCCAGACAAGACCGGACAAGACCCAGACAAGACCGGACAAGACCGGACAAGACCCGGACAAGACCGGCCAAGACCGGACAAGACCCGGACAAGACCGGACAAGACCGTACAAGACCGGACAAGAACGGACAAGACCGGACAAGACCGGACAAGACCCAGACAAGACCGGACAAGACCGGACAAGACCGGACAAGACCAGACAAGACCGGACAAGACCGGACAAGACCCAGACAAGACCGGACAAGACCGGACAAGACCCAGACAAGACCGGACAAGGCCCAGACAAGACCGGACAAGAACGGACAAGACCCAGACAAGACCGGACAAGACCGGACAAGACCGGACAAGACCGGACAAGACCGGACAAGACCCAGACAAGACCGGACAAGACCGGACAAGACCCAGACAAGAACGGACAAGACCGGACAAGACCCAGACAAGACCGGACAAGACCGGACAAGGCCCGGACAAGACCGGACAAGGCCCAGACAAGACCGGACAAGACCCAGACAAGACCCAGACAAGACCGGACAAGACCGGACAAGACCGGACAAGACCGGACAAGACCGGACAAGACCCAGACAATACCGGACAAGACCGGACAAGACCCAGACAAGACCGGACAAGACCAGACAAGACCCAGACAAGACCGGACAAGACCGGACAAGACCCAGACAAGACCGGACAAGACCCAGACAAGACCGGACAAGACCGGACAAGACCCAGACAAGACCGGACAAGACCGGACAAGACCCAGACAAGACCGGACAATACCCGGACAAGACCGGACAAGACCGGACAAGACCCGGACAAGACCCGGACAAGACCGGACAAGACCCAGACAAGACCCAGACAAGACCGGACAAGACCGGACAAGACCGGACAAGACCGGACAAGACCCAGACAAGACCGGACAAGACCCAGACAAGACCGGACGAGACCCAGACAAGACCGGACAAGACCGGACGAGACCCAGACAAGACCGGACAAGACCGGACGAGACCCAGACAAGACCGTACAAGACCGGACAAGACCCAGACAACACCGGACAAGACCGGACAAGACCCAGACAAGACCGGACAAGACCGGACAAGACCCAGACAAGACCGGACAAGACCCAGACAAGACCGGACGAGACCCAGACAAGACCGGACAAGACCGGACGAGACCCAGACAAGACCGGACAAGACCGGACGAGACCCAGACAAGACCGTACAAGACCGGACAAGACCCAGACAACACCGGACAAGACCGGACAAGACCCAGACAAGACCGGACAAGACCGGACAAGACCCAGACAAGACCGGACAAGACCGGACAAGACCGGACGAGACCCAGACAAGACCGGACAAGACCGGACGAGACCCAGACAAGACCGTACAAGACCGGACAAGACCCAGACAACACCGGACAAGACCGGACAAGAACCAGACAAGACCGGACAAGACCGGACAAGACCCAGACAAGACCGGACAAGACCGGACAAGACCCAGACAAGACCGGACAAGACCGGACAAGACCCAGACAAGACCGGACAAGACCGGACAAGACCCAGACAAGACCGGACAAAACCGGACAAGACCCAGACAAGACCGGACAAGACCAGACAAGACCCAGACAAGACCGGACAAGACCGGACAAGACCCAGACAAGACCGGAGAAGACCCAGACAAGACCGGACAAGACCGGACAAGACCCAGACAAGACCGGACAAGACCGGACAAGACCCAGACAAGACCGGACAATACCCGGACAAGACCGGACAAGACCGGACAAGACCCGGACAAGACCGGACAAGACCCAGACAAGACCCAGACAAGACCGGACAAGACCGGACAAGACCGGACAAGACCGGACAAGACCCAGACAAGACCGGACAAGACCCAGACAAGACCGGACGAGACCCAGACAAGACCGGACAAGACCGGACGAGACCCAGACAAGACCGGACAAGACCGGACGAGACCCAGACAAGACCGTACAAGACCGGACAAGACCCAGACAACACCGGACAAGACCGGACAAGACCCAGACAAGACCGGACAAGACCGGACAAGACCCAGACAAGACCGGACAAGACCCAGACAAGACCGGACGAGACCCAGACAAGACCGGACAAGACCGGACGAGACCCAGACAAGACCGGACAAGACCGGACGAGACCCAGACAAGACCGTACAAGACCGGACAAGACCCAGACAACACCGGACAAGACCGGACAAGACCCAGACAAGACCGGACAAGACCGGACAAGACCCAGACAAGACCGGACAAGACCGGACAAGACCGGACGAGACCCAGACAAGACCGGACAAGACCGGACGAGACCCAGACAAGACCGTACAAGACCGGACAAGACCCAGACAACACCGGACAAGACCGGACAAGAACCAGACAAGACCGGACAAGACCGGACAAGACCCAGACAAGACCGGACAAGACCGGACAAGACCCAGACAAGACCGGACAAGACCGGACAAGACCCAGACAAGACCGGACAAGACCGGACAAGACCCAGACAAGACCGGACAAGACCGGACAAGACCCAGACAAGACCGGACAAAACCGGACAAGACCCAGACAAGACTGGACAAGACCCAGACAAGACCGGACATGACCGGACAAGACCCAGACAAGACCGGACAAGACCGGACAAGACCCCGACAAGACCGGACAAGACCCAGACAAGACCGGACAAGACCGGACAAGACCCAGACAAGACCGGACAAGACCGGACAAGACCGGACAAGACCCAGACAAGACCGGACAAGACCGGACAAGACGCAGACAAGACCGGACAAGACCCAGACAAGACCGGACAAGACCGGACAAGACCCAGACAAGACCGGACAAGACCGAGACAAGACCCAGACAAGACCCAGACAAGACCGGACAAGACCGGACAAGACCCAGACAAGACCGGACAAGACCCAGACAAGACCGGACAAGACCGAGACAAGACCCAGACAAGACCGGACAAGACCGGACAAGACCGGACAAGACCCAGACAAGACCGGACAAGACCCAGACAAGACCCGGACAAGACCGGACAAGACCGGACAAGACCGGACAAGACCCAGACAAGACCGGACAAGACCCGGACAAGACCGGACAAGACCGGACAAGACCCGGATAAGACCGGACAAGACCGGACAAGACCCGGACAAGACCCGGACAAGACCCGGACAAGACCGGACAAGACCGGACAAGACACAGACAAGACCGGACAAGACCCAGACAAGATCGGACAAGACCGGACAAGACACGGACAAGACCGGACAAGACCCAGACAAGACCGGACAAGACCGGACAAGACCCAGACAAGACCGGACAAGAACGGACAAGACCGGACAAGACCCAGACAAGACCGGACAAGACCGGACGAGACCCAGACAAGACCGGAGAAGACCGGACGAGACCCAGACAAGACCGGACAAGACCGGACGAGACCCAAACAAGACCGGACAAGACCGGACGAGACCCAGACAAGACCGGACAAGACCGGACGAGACACAGACAAGACCGGACAAGACCGGACGAGACCCAGACAAGACCGGACAAGACCGGACGAGACCCAGACATGACCGGACAAGACCGGACGAGACCCAGACATGACCGGACAAGACCGGACGAGACCCAGACAAGACCGGACAAGACCGGACGAGACCCAGACAAGACCGGACAAGACCGGACGAGACCCAGACAAGACCGGACAAGACCAGACAAGGCCGGACAAGACCGGACAAGACCCAGACAAGGCCGGACAAGACCGGACAACACCCAGACAAGGCCGGACAAACCCGGACAAGGCCGGACAAGACCGGACAAGACCGGACAAGACCCTGACAAGACCGGACAAGACTCAGACAAGACCGGACAAGACCGGACAAGACCAGACAAGACCCAGACAAGACCGGACAAGACCGGACAAGACCCAGACAGAACCGGACAAGACCGGACGAGACCCAGACAAGACCGGACAAGATCCAGACAAGACCGGACAAGACCCAGACAAGACCGGACAAGACCCAGACAAGACCGGACAAGACCGGACAAGACCCGGACAAGACCGGCCAAGACCGGACAAGACCCGGACAAGACCGGACAAGACCGTACAAGACCGGACAAGAACGGACAAGACCGGACAAGACCGGACAAGACCCAGACAAGACCGGACAAGACCGGACAAGTCCGGACAAGACCAGACAAGACCGGACAAGACCGGACAAGACCCAGACAAGACCGGACAAGACCGGACAAGACCCAGACAAGACCGGACAAGGCCCAGACAAGACCGGACAAGACCGGACAAGACCCAGACAAGACCGGACAAGACCGGACAAGACCGGACAAGACTGGACAAGACCGGACAAGACCCAGACAAGACCGGACAAGACCGGACAAGACCCAGACAAGAACGGACAAGACCGGACAAGACCCAGACAAGACCGGACAAGACCGGACAAGGCCCGGACAAGACCGGACAAGGCCCAGACAAGACCGGACAAGACCGGACAAGACCCAGACAAGACCGGACAAGACCGGACAAGACCGGACAAGACCGGACAAGACCGGACAAGACCGGACAAGACCCAGACAATACCGGACAAGACCGGACAAGACCCAGACAAGACCGGACAAGACCCAGACAAGACCCGGACAAGACCGGACAAGACCGGACAAGACCGGACAAGACTGGACAAGACCCAGACAAGACCGGACAAGACCCGGACAAGACCGGACAAGACCGGACAAGACCCGGATAAGACCGGACAAGACCGGACAAGACCCGGACAAGACCCGGACAAGACCGGACAAGACCGGACAAGACACAGACAAGACCGGACAAGACCCAGACAAGATCGGACAAGACCGGACAAGACACGGACAAGACCGGACAAGACCCAGACAAGACCGGACAAGACCGGACAAGACCCAGACAAGACCGGACAAGAACGGACAAGACCGGACAAGACCCAGACAAGACCGGACAAGACCGGAAAAGACCGGACGAGACCCAGACAAGACCGGACAAGACCGGATGAGACCCAGACAAGACCGGACAAGACCGGACGAGACCCAAACAAGACCGGACAAAACCGGACGAGACCCAGACAAGACCGGACAAGACCGGACGAGACCCAGACAAGACCGGACAAGACCGGACGAGACCCAGACAAGACCGGACAAGACCGGACGAGACCCAGACATGACCGGACAAGACCGGGCGAGACCCAGACATGACCGGACAAGACCGGACGTGACCCAGACAAGACCGGACAAGACCGGACGAGACCCAGACAAGACCGGACAAGACCGGACGAGACCCAGACAAGACCGGACAAGACCAGACAAGGCCGGACAAGACCGGACAAGACCCAGACAAGGCCGGACAAGACCGGACAACACCCGGACAAGGCCGGACAAACCCGGACAAGGCCGGACAAGACCGGACAAGACCGGACAAGACCCGGACAAGGCCGGACAAGACCGGACAAGACCCGGACAAGACCGGACAAGACCCGGACAAGACCGGACAAGACCGGACAAGACCAGACAAGACCCAGACAAGACCGGACAAGACCGGACAAGACCTAGACAAGACCGGACAAGACCGGACGAGACCCAGACAAGACCGGACAAGATCCAGACAAGACCGGACAAGACCCAGACAAGACCGGACAAGACCGGACAAGACCCGGACAAGACCGGACAAGACCGGACATGACCCAGACAAGACCAGACAAGACCGGACAAGACCAGACAAGACCAGACAAGACCGGACAAGACCGGACAAGACCCAGACAAGACCGGACAAAACCGGACAAGACCCAGACAAGACCGGACAAGACCGGACAAGACCCAGACAAGACCGGACAAGACCGGACAAGACCCAGACAAGACCGGACAAGACCGGACAAGGCCCGGACAAGACCGGACAAGACCCAGACAAGACCGGACAAGACCGGACTAGACCGGACAAGACCGGACAAGACCGGACAAGACCGGACAAGACCCAGACAAGACCGGACAAGACCGGACAAGACCCAGACAAGACCGGACAAGACCGGACAAGACCCAGACAAGACCGGACAAGACCGGACAAGGCCCGGACAAGACCGGACAAGGCCCAGACAAGACCGGACAAGACCGGACAAGACCGGACAAGACCCAGACAAGACCGGACAAGACCGGACAAGACCGGACAAGACCGGACAAGACCGGACAAGACCCAGACAAGACCGGACAAGACCGGACAAGACCCAGACAAGACCGGACAAGACCGGACAAGACCCAGACAAGACCGGACAAGACCGGACAAGACCCAGACAAGACCGGACAAGACCCGGACAAGACCGGACAAGACCGGACAAGACCCAGACAAGACCGGACAAGACCGGACAAGACCCGGACAAGACCCGGACATGACCCGGACAAGACCTGACAAGACCGGACAAGACCGGACAAGACCGGACAAGACCCGGACAAGACCGGACAAGACCGGACAAGACCCAGACAAGACCGGACAAGACCGGACAAGACCCAGACAAGACCGGACAAGACCCAGACAAGACCGGACAAGACCGGACAAGACCCAGACAAGACCGGACAAGACCCAGACAAGACCGGACAAGACCGGACAAGGCCCGGACAAGACCGGACAAGGCCCAGACAAGACCGGACAAGACCGGACAAGACCGGACAAGACCGGACAAGACCGGACAAGACCCAGACAAGACCGGACAAGACCGGACAAGACCCAGACAAGACCGGACAAGACCGGACAAGACCCAGACAAGACCGGACAAGACCCGGACAAGACCGGACAAGACCGGACAAGACCCAGACAAGACCGGACAAGACCGGACAAGACCGGACAAGACCCGGACAAGACCCGGACATGACCCGGACAAGACCTGACAAGACCGGACAAGACCGGACAAGACCGGACAAGACCCGGACAAGACCGGACAAGACCGGACAAGACCCAGACAAGACCGGACAAGACCGGACAAGACCGGACAAGACCAGACAAGACCGGACAAGACCGGACAAGACCCAGACAATACCGGACAAACCGGACAAGACCCAGACAAGGCCGGACAAGACCGGACAACACCCAGACAAGGCCGGACAAACCCGGACAAGGCCGGACAAGACCGGACAAGACCGGACAAGACCCGGACAAGGCCGGACAAGACCGGACAAGACCCGGACAAGACCGGACAAGACTCAGACAAGACCGGACAAGACCGGACAAGACCAGACAAGACCCAGACAAGACCGGACAAGACAGGACAAGACCCAGACAAGACCGGACAAGACCGGACGAGACCCAGACAAGACCGGACAAGATCCAGACAAGACCGGACAAGACCGGACAAGACCCAGACAAGACCGGACAAGACCCAGACAAGACCGGACAAGACCGGACAAGACACCGACAAGACCGGACAAGACCGGACAAGACTCGGACAAGACCGGACAAGACCGGACAAGACCCGGACAAGATCGGACAAGACCGGACAAGACCCAGACAAGACCGGACAAGACCGGACAAGACCGGACAAGACCAGACAAGACCGGACAAGACCGGACAAGACCCGGACAAGACCCGGACATGACCCGGACAAGACCTGACAAGACCGGACAAGACCGGACAAGACCGGACAAGACCCGGACAAGACCGGACAAGACCGGACAAGGCCCAGACAAGACCGGACAAGACCGGACAAGACCGGACAAGACCAGACAAGACCGGACAAGACCGGACAAGACCCAGACAAGACCGGACAAGACCGGACAAGACCCAGACAAGACCGGACAAGACCGGACAAGACCCAGACAAGACCGGACAAGACCGGACAAGACCCAGACAAGACCGGACAAGACCGGACAAGACCCAGACAAGACCGGACAAGAGCGGACAAGACCCAGACAAGACCGGACAAGACCGGACAAGACCCAGACAAGACCGGACAAGACCCAGACAAGACCGGACATGACCGGACAAGACACAGACAAGACCGGACAAGACCGGACAAGACCCAGACAAGACCGGACAAGACCCAGACAAGACCGGACAAGACCGGACAAGACCCAGACAAGACCGGACAAGACCGGACAAGACCCAGACAAGACCGGACAAGACCGGACAAGACCAAGACAAGACCGGACAAGACCCAGACAAGACCGGACAAGACCGGACAAGACCCAGACAAGACCGGACAAGACCGAGACAAGACCCAGACAAGACCCAGACAAGACCAGACAAGACCGGACAAGACCCAGACAAGACCGGACAAGACCCAGACAAGACCGGACAAGACCCAGACAAGACCGGACAAGACCCAGACAAGACCGGACAAGACCGGACAAGACCCAGACAAGACCGGACAAGACCGAGACAAGACCCAGACAAGACAGGACAAGACCGTCAAGACCGGACAAGACCCAGACAAGACCGGACAAGACCCAGACAAGACCCGGACAAGACCGGACAAGACCGGACAAGACCGGACAAGACCCAGACAAGACCGGACAAGACGCGGACAAGACCGGACAAGACCGGACAAGACCCGGATAAGACCGGACAAGACCGGACAAGACCCGGACAAGACCCGGACAAGACCGGACAAGACCGGACAAGACACAGACAAGATCGGACAAGACCCAGACAAGACCGGACAAGAACGGACAAGACCGGACAAGACCCACACAAGACCGGACAAGACCGGACAAGACCGGACGAGACCCAGACAAGACCGGACAAGACCGGACGAGTCCCAGACAAGACCGGACAAGACCGGACGAGACCCAGACAAGACCCAGATAAGACTGGACAAGACCGGACAAGACCCAGACAAGACCGGACAAGACCGGACAAGACCCAGACAAGACCGGACAAGACCGGACAAGGCCCGGACAAGACCGGACAAGGCCCGGACAAGACCGGACAAGACCGGACAAGACCGGACAAGACCGGACAAGACCGGACAAGACCCAGACAAGACCGGACAAGACCGGACAAGACCCAGACAAGACCGGACAAGACCGGACAAGACCCAGACAAGACCGGACAAGACCCGGACAAGACCGGACAAGACCGGACAAGACCCGGACAAGACCGGACAAGACCGGACAAGACCGGACAAGACCCGGACAAGACCCGGACATGACCCGGACATGACCCGGACAAGACCTGACAAGACCGGACAAGACCGGACAAGACCGGACAAGACCCGGACAAGACCGGACAAGACCGGACAAGACCCAGACAAGACCGGACAAGACCGGACAAGACCGGACAAGACCAGACAAGGCCGTACAAGACCGGACAACACCCAGACAAGGCCGGACAAACCCGGACAAGGCCGGACAAGACCGGACAAGACCGGACAAGACCCGGACAAGGCCGGACAACACCGGACAAGACCCGGACAAGACCGGACAAGACTCAGACAAGACCGGACAAGACCGGACAAGACCAGACAAGACCCAGACAAGACCGGACAAGACAGGACAAGACCCAGACAAGACCGGACAAGACCGGACGAGACCCAGACAAGACCGGACAAGATCCAGACAAGACCGGACAAGACCGGACAAGACCCAGACAAGACCGGACAAGACCCAGACAAGACCGGACAAGACCGGACAAGACCCCGACAAGACCGGACAAGACCGGACAAGACACGGACAAGACCGGACAAGACCGGACAAGACCCGGACAAGATCGGACAAGACCGGACAAGACCCAGACAAGACCGGACAAGACCGGACAAGACCGGACAAGACCGGACAAGACCGGACAAGACCCGGACAAGACCCGGACATGACCCGGACAAGACCTGACAAGACCGGACAAGACCGGACAAGACCGGACAAGACCGGACAAGACCCGGACAAGACCGGACAAGACCCAGACAAGACCGGACAAGACCGGACAAGACCGGACAAGACCAGACAAGACCGGACAAGACCGGACAAGACCCAGACAAGACCGGACAAGACCGGACAAAACCCAGACAAGACCGGACAAGACCGGACAAGACCCAGACAAGACCGGACAAGACCGGACAAGACCCAGACAAGACCGGACAAGACCGGACAAGACCCAGACAAGACCGGACAAGAGCGGACAAGACCCAGACAAGACCGGACAAGACCCAGACAAGACCGGACATGACCGGACAAGACCCAGACAAGACAGGACAAGACCGGACAAGACCCAGACAAGACCGGACAAGACCCAGACAAGACCGGACAAGACCGGACAAGACCCAGACAAGACCGGACAAGACCGGACAAGACCCAGACAAGACCGGACAAGACCGGACAAGACCCAGACAAGACAGGACAAGACCCAGACAAGACCGGACAAGACCGGACAAGACCCAGACAAGACCGGACAAGACCGAGACAAGACCCAGACAAGACCCAGACAAGACCGGACAAGACCGGACAAGACCCAGACAAGACCGGACAAGACCCAGACAAGACCGGACAAGACCCAGACAAGACCGGACAAGACCCAGACAAGACCGGACAAGACCGGACAAGACCCAGACAAGACCGGACAAGACCGAGACAAGACCCAGACAAGACCGGACAAGACCGTCAAGACCGGACAAGACCCAGACAAGACCGGACAAGACCCAGACAAGACCCGGACAAGACCGGACAAGACCGGACAAGACCGGACAAGACCCAGACAAGACTGGACAAGACGCGGACAAGACCGGACAAGACCGGACAAGACCCGGATAAGACCGGACAAGACCGGACAAGACCCGGACAAGACCCGGACAAGACCGGACAAGACCGGACAAGACACAGACAAGATCGGACAAGACCCAGACAAGACCGGACAAGAACGGACAAGACCGGACAAGACCCAGACAAGACCGGACAAGACCGGACAAGACCGGACGAGACCCAGACAAGACCGGACAAGACCGGACGAGACCCAGACAAGACCGGACAAGACCGGACGAGACCCAAACAAGACCGGACAAGACCGGACGAGACCCAGACAAGACCGGACAAGACCGGACGAGACCCAGACAAGACCGGACAAGACCGGACGAGACCCAGACAAGACCGGACAAGACCGGACGAGACCCAGACATGACCGGACAAGACCGGACGAGACCCAGACATGACCGGACAAGACCGGACGAGACCCAGACAAGACCGGACAAGACCGGACGAGACCCAGACAAGACCGGACAAGACCGGACGAGACCCAGACAAGACCGGACAAGACCAGACAAGGTCGGACAAGACCGGACAAGACCCAGACAAGGCCGGACAAGACCGGACAACACCCAGACAAGGCCGGACAAACCCGGACAAGGCCGGACAAGACCGGACAAGACCGGACAAGACCCGGACAAGGCCGGACAAGACCGGACAAGACCCGGACAAGACCGGACAAGACCCGGACAAGACCGGACAAGACCGGACAAGACCAGACAAGACCCAGACAAGACCCAGACAAGACCGGACAAGACCGGACAAGACCCAGACAAGACCGGACAAGACCGGACGAGACCCAGACAAGACCGGACAAGATACAGACAAGACCGGACAAGACCCAGACAAGACCGGACAAGACCCAGACAAGACCGGACAAGACCGGACAAGACCCGGACAAGACCGGACAAGACCGGACAAGACCCGGACAAGACCGGACAAGACCGTACAAGACCGGACAAGACCCGGACAAGACCGGACAAGACCGGACAAGACCCAGACAAGACCGGACAAGACCGGACAAGAACGGACAAGACCAGACAAGACCGGACAAGACCGGACAAGACCCGGACAAGACCCGGACATGACCCGGACAAGACCTGACAAGACCGGACAAGACCGGGCAAGACCGGACAAGACCCGGACAAGACCGGACAAGACCGGACAAGACCCAGACCAAACCGGACAAGACCGGACAAGACCAGACAAGACCAGACAAGACCGGACAAGACCGGACAAGACCCAGACAAGACCGGACAAGTCCAGACAAGACCCAGACAAGACCGGACAAGACCGGACAAGACCCAGACAAGACCGGACAAGACCGGACAAGGCCCGGACAAGACCGGACAAGGCCCAGACAAGACCGGACAAGACCGGACAAGACCCAGACAAGACCGGACAAGACCGGACAAGACCGGACAAGACCCAGACAAGACCGGACAAGAACGGACAAGACCGGACAAGACCAGACAAGACCGGACAAGACCGGACAAGACCCGGACAAGACCCGGACATGACCCGGACAAGACCTGACAAGACCGGACAAGACCGGACAAGACCGGACAAGACCGGACAAGACCGGACAACACCCGGACAAGACCGGACAAGACCGGAAAAGACCCAGACAAAACCGGACAAGAACGGACAAGACCAGACAAGACCAGACAAGACCGGACAAGACCGGACAAGACCCAGACAAGACCGGACAAGTCCGGACAAGACCCAGACAAGACCGGACAAGACCGGACAAGACCCAGACAAGACCGGACAAGACCGGACAAGGCCCGGACAAGACCGGACAAGGCCCAGACAAGACCGGACAAGACCGGACAAGACCCAGACAAGACCGGACAAGACCGGACAAGACCGGACAAGACCCGGACAAGACCGGACAAGACCGGACAAGACCCAGACAAGACCGGACAAGACCGGACAAGACCGGACAAGACCAGACAAGACCGGACAAGACCGGACAAGACCCGGACAAGACCCGGACATGACCCGGACAAGACCTGACAAGACCGGACAAGACCGGACAAGACCGGACAAGACCCGGACAAGACCGGACAAGACCGGACAAGACCCAGACAAAACCGGACAAGACCGGACAAGACCAGACAAGACCAGACAAGACCGGACAAGACCGGACAAGACCCAGACAAGACCGGACAAGTCCGGACAAGACCCAGACAAGACCGGACAAGACCGGACAAGACCCAGACAAGACCGGACAAGACCGGACAAGGCCCGGACAAGACCGGACAAGGCCCAGACAAGACCGGACAAGACCGGACAAGACCCAGACAAGACCGGACAAGACCGGACAAGACCGGACAAGACCGGACAAAACCGGACAAGACCCAGACAAGACCGGACAAGACCGGACAAGACCCAGACAAGACCGGACAAGACCCGGACAAGACCCGGACATGACCCGGACAAGACCTGACAAGACCGGACAAGACCGGACAAGACCGGACAAGACCCGGACAAGACCGGACAAGACCGGACAAGACCCAGACAAGACCGGACAAGACCGGACAAGACCAGACAAGACCAGACAAGACCGGACAAGACCGGACAAGACCCAGACAAGACCGGACAAGACCGGACAAGACCCAGACAAGACCGTACAAGACCGGACAAGACCCAGACAAGACCGGACAAGACCGGACAAGACCCAGACAAGACCGGACAAGACCGGACAAGGCCCGGACAAGACCGGACAAGGCCCAGACAAGACCGGACAAGACCGGAGAAGACCCAGACAAGACCGGACAAGACCGGACAAGACCGGACAAGACCGGACAAGACCGGACAAGACCGGACAAGACACAGACAAGACCGGACAAGACCGGACAAGACCCAGACAAGACCGGACAAGACCGGACAAGACCCAGACAAGACCGGACAAGACCGGACAAGGCCCAGACAAGACCGGACAAGGCCCAGACAAGACCGGACAAGGCCCAGACAAGACCGGACAAGACCGGACAAGACCGGACAAGACCCAGACAAGACCGGACAAGACCGGACAAGACCGGACAAGACCGGACAAGACCGGACAAGACCGGACAAGACCCAGACAAGACCGGATAAGACCGGACAAGACCCAGACAAGACCGGACAAGACCGGACAAGACCCAGACGAGACCGGACAAGACCCGGACAAGACCGGACAAGACCGGACAAGACCCAGACAAGACCGGACAAGACCGGACAAGATCGGACAAGACCAGACAAGACCGGACAAGACCGGACAAGACCCAGACAATACCGGACAAACCGGACAAGACCCAGACAAGGCCGTACAAGACCGGACAACACCCAGACAAGGCCGGACAAACCCGGACAAGGCCGGACAAGACCGGACAAGACCGGACAAGACCCGGACAAGGCCGGACAAGACCGGACAAGACCCGGACAAGACCGGACAAGACTCAGACAAGACCGGACAAGACCGGACAAGACCAGACAAGACCCAGACAAGACCGGACAAGACAGGACAAGACCCAGACAAGACCGGACAAGACCGGACGAGACCCAGACAAGACCGGACAAGATCCAGACAAGACCGGACAAGACCGGACAAGACCCAGACAAGACCGGACAAGACCCAGACAAGACCGGACAAGACCGGACAAGACCCCGACAAGACCGGACAAGACAGGACAAGACACGGACAAGACCGGACAAGACCGGACAAGACCCGGACAAGATCGGACAAGACCGGACAAGACCCAGACAAGACCGGACAAGACCGGACAAGACCCAGACAAGACCGGACAAGACCGGACAAGACCGGACAAGACCGGACAAGACCGGACAAGACCCAGACAAGACCGGACAAGACCGGACAAGACCCAGACAAGACCGGACAAGACCCGGACAAGACCCGGACATGACCCGGACAAGACCTGACAAGACCGGACAAGACCGGACAAGACCGGACAAGACCCGGACAAGACCGGACAAGACCGGACAAGACCCAGACAAGACCGGACAAGACCGGACAAGACCAGACAAGACCAGACAAGACCAGACAAGACCGGACAAGACCGGACAAGACCCAGACAAGACCGGACAAGACCGGACAAGACCCAGACAAGACCGGACAAGACCGGACAAGACCCAGACAAGACCGGACAAGGCCCAGACAAGACCGGACAAGACCGGAGAAGACCCAGACAAGACCGGACAAGACCGGACAAGACCGGACAAGACCGGACAAGACCGGACAAGACCGGACAAGACCGGACAAGACACAGACAAGACCGGACAAGACCGGACAAGACCCAGACAAGACCGGACAAGACCGGACAAGACCCAGACAAGACCGGACAAGACCGGACAAGGCCCAGACAAGACCGGACAAGGCCCAGACAAGACCGGACAAGGCCCAGACAAGACCGGACAAGACCGGACAAGACCGGACAAGACCCAGACAAGACCGGACAAGACCGGACAAGACCGGACAAGACCGGACAAGACCGGACAAGACCGGACAAGACCCAGACAAGACCGGATAAGACCGGACAAGACCCAGACAAGACCGGACAAGACCGGACAAGACCGAGACAAGACCGGACAAGACCGGACAAGACCGGACAAGACCAGACAAGACCGGACAAGACCGGACAAGACCCAGACAATACCGGACAAACCGGACAAGACCCAGACAAGGCCGTACAAGACCGGACAACACCCAGACAAGGCCGGACAAACCCGGACAAGGCCGGACAAGACCGGACAAGACCGGACAAGACCCGGACAAGGCCGGACAAGACCGGACAAGACCCGGACAAGACCGGACAAGACTCAGACAAGACCGGACAAGACCCAGACAAGACCGGATAAGACCGGACAAGACCCGGACAAGACCGGACAAGACCGGACAAGACCGGACAAGACCCAGACAAGACCGGACAAGACCGGACAAGACCGGACAAGACCCAGACAAGACCGGACAAGACCGGACAAGACCGGACAAGACCGGACAAGACCGGACAAGACCGGACAAGACCCAGACAAGACCGGATAAGACCGGACAAGACTCAGACAAGACCGGACAAGACCGGACAAGACCAGACAAGACCCAGACAAGACCGGACAAGACAGGACAAGACCCAGACAAGACCGGACAAGACCGGACGAGACCCAGACAAGACCGGACAAGATCCAGACAAGACCGGACAAGACCGGACAAGACCCAGACAAGACCGGACAAGACCCAGACAAGACCGGACAAGACCGGACAAGACCCCGACAAGACCGGACAAGACAGGACAAGACACGGACAAGACCGGACAAGACCGGACAAGACCCGGACAAGATCGGACAAGACCGGACAAGACCCAGACAAGACCGGACAAGACCGGACAAGACCGGACAAGACCGGACAAGACCAGACAAGACCGGACAAGACCGGACAAGACCCGGACAAGACCCGGACATGACCCGGACAAGACCTGACAAGACCGGACAAGACCGGACAAGACCGGACAAGACCCGGACAAGACCGGACAAGACCGGACAAGACCCAGACAAGACCGGACAAGACCGGACAAGACCAGACAAGACCGGACAAGACCGGACAAGACCCAGACAAGACCGGACAAGACCGGACAAGACCCAGACAAGACCGGACAAGACCGGACAAGACCCAGACAAGACCGGACAAGACCGGACAAGACCCAGACAAGACCGGACAAGACCGGACAAGACCCAGACAAGACCGGACAAGAGCGGACAAGACCCAGACAAGACCGGACAAGACCGGACAAGACCCAGACAAGACCGGACAAGACCCAGACAAGACCGGACATGACCGGACAAGACCCAGACAAGACAGGACAAGACCGGACAAGACCCAGACAAGACCGGACAAGACCCAGACAAGACCGGACAAGACCGGACAAGACCCAGACAAGACCGGACAAGACCCAGACAATACCGGACAAGACCGGACAAGACCCAGACAAGACCGGACAAGACCCAGACAAGACCGGACAAGACCCAGACAAGACCGGACAAGACCGGACAAGACCCAGACAAGACCGGACAAGACCGAGACAAGACCCAGACAAGACCCAGACAAGACCGGACAAGACCGGACAAGACCCAGACAAGACCGGACAAGACCCAGACAAGACCGGACAAGACCCAGACAAGACCGGACAAGACGCGGACAAGACCGGACAAGACCGGACAAGACCCGGATAAGACCGGACAAGACCGGACAAGACCCGGACAAGACCCGGACAAGACCGGACAAGACCGGACAAGACACAGACAAGATCGGACAAGACCCAGAAAAGACCGGACAAGAACGGACAAGACCGGACAAGACCCAGACAAGACCGGACAAGACCGGACAAGACCGGACGAGACCCAGACAAGACCGGACAAGACCGGACGAGACCCAGACAAGACCGGACAAGACCGGACGAGACCCAAACAAGACCGGACAAGACCGGACGAGACCCAGACAAGACCGGACAAGACCGGACGAGACCCAGACAAGACCGGACAAGACCGGACGAGACCCAGACAAGACCGGACAAGACCGGACGAGACCCAGACATGACCGGACAAGACCGGACGAGACCCAGACATGACCGGACAAGACCGGACGAGACCCAGACAAGACCGGACAAGACCGGACGAGACCCAGACAAGACCGGACAAGACCGGACGAGACCCAGACAAGACCGGACAAGACCAGACAAGGTCGGACAAGACCGGACAAGACCCAGACAAGGCCGGACAAGACCGGACAACACCCAGACAAGGCCGGACAAACCCGGACAAGACCGGACAAGACCGGACAAGACCGGACAAGACCCGGACAAGGCCGGACAAGACCGGACAAGACCCGGACAAGACCGGACAAGACCCGGACAAGACCGGACAAGACCGGACAAGACCAGACAAGACCCAGACAAGACCCAGACAAGACCGGACAAGACCGGACAAGACCCAGACAAGACCGGACAAGACCGGACGAGACCCAGACAAGACCGGACAAGATCCAGACAAGACCGGACAAGACCCAGACAAGACCGGACAAGACCCAGACAAGACCGGACAAGACCGGACAAGACCCGGACAAGACCGGCCAAGACCGGACAAGACCCGGACAAGACCGGACAAGACCGTACAAAACCGGACAAGACCCGGACAAGACCGGACAAGACCGGACAAGACCGGACAAGACCCAGACAAGACCGGACAAGACCGGACAAGACCGGACAAGACCAGACAAGACCGGACAAGACCGGACAAGACCCGGACAAGACCCGGACATGACCCGGACAAGACCTGACAAGACCGGACAAGACCGGACAAGACCGGACAAGACCCGGACAAGACCAGACAAGACCGGACAAGACCCAGACAACACCGGACAAGACCGGACAAGACCGGACAAGACCAGACAAGACCAGACAAGACCGGACAAGACCGGACAAGACCCAGACAAGACCGGACAAGACCTAGACAAGACCGGACAAGACCGGACAAGACCCAGACAAGACCGGACAAGACCGGACAAGGCCCGGACAAGACCGGACAAGGCCCAGACAAGACCGGACAAGACCGGACAAGACCCAGACAAGACCGGACAAGACCGGACAAGACCGGACAAGACCCAGACAAGACCGGACAAGACCGGACAAGACCGGACAAGACCAGACAAGACCGGACAAGACCGGACAAGACCCGGACAAGACCCGGACATGACCCGGACAAGACCGGACAAGACCGGACAAGACCCAGACAAAACCGAACAAGACCGGACAAGACCAGACAAGACCAGACAAGACCGGACAAGACCGGACAAGACCCAGACAAGACCGGACAAGTCCGGACAAGACCCAGACAAGACCGGACAAGACCGGACAAGACCCAGACAAGACCGGACAAGACCGGACAAGGCCCGGACAAGACCGGACAAGGCCCAGACAAGACCGGACAAGACCGGACAAGACCCAGACAAGACCGGACAAGACCGGACAAGACCGGACAAGACCCGGACAAGACCGGACAAGACCGGACAAGACCCAGACAAGACCGGACAAGACCGGACAAGACCGGACAAGACCAGACAAGACCGGACAAGACCGGACAAGACCCGGACAAGACCCGGACATGACCCGGACAAGACCTGACAAGACCGGACAAGACCGGACAAGACCGGACAAGACCCGGACAAGACCGGACAAGACCGGACAAGACCCAGACAAAACCGGACAAGACCGGACAAGACCAGACAAGACCAGACAAGACCGGACAAGACCGGACAAGACCCAGACAAGACCGGACAAGTCCGGACAAGACCCAGACAAGACCGGACAAGACCGGACAAGACCCAGACAAGACCGGACAAGACCGGACAAGACCGGACAAGGCCCGGACAAGACCGGACAAGGCCCAGACAAGACCGGACAAGACCGGACAAGACCCAGACAAGACCGGACAAGACCGGACAAGACCGGACAAGACCGGACAAGACCGGACAAGACCGGACAAGACCCAGACAAGACCGGACAAGACCGGACAAGACCCAGACAAGACCGGACAAGACCCGGACAAGACCCGGACATGACCCGGACAAGACCTGACAAGACCGGACAAGACCGGACAAGACCGGACAAGACCCGGACAAGACCGGACAAGACCGGACAAGACCAGACAAGACCGGACAAGACCGGACAAGACCCGGACAAGACCCGGACATGACCCGGACAAGACCTGACAAGACCGGACAAGACCGGACAAGACCGGACAAGACCCGGACAAGACCGGACAAGACCGGACAAGACCCAGACAAAACCGGACAAGACCGGACAAGGCCCGGACAAGACCGGACAAGGCCCAGACAAGACCGGACAAGACCGGACAAGACCCAGACAAGACCGGACATGACCGGACAAGACCGGACAAGACCGGACAAGACCGGACAAGACCGGACAAGACCCAGACAAGACCGAACAAGACCGGACAAGACCCAGACAAGACCGGACAAGACCCGGACAAGACCCGGACATGACCCGGACAAGACCTGACAAGACCGGACAAGACCGGACAAGACCGGACAAGACCCGGACAAGACCGGACAAGACCGGACAAGACCCAGACAAGACCGGACAAGACCGGACAAGACCAGACAAGACCAGACAAGACCGGACAAGACCGGACAAGACCCAGACAAGACCGGACAAGACCGGACAAGACCCAGACAAGACCGGACAAGACCGGACAAGACCCAGACAAGACCGGACAAGACCGGACAAGGCCCGGACAAGACCGGACAAGGCCCAGACAAGACCGGACAAGACCGGACAAGACCCAGACAAGACCGGACAAGACCGGACAAGACCGGACAAGACCGGACAAGACCGGACAAGACCGGACAAGACCGGACAAGACACAGACAAGACCGGACAAGACCGGACAAGACCCAGACAAGACCGGACAAGACCGGACAAGACCCAGACAAGACCGGACAAGGCCCAGACAAGACCGGACAAGGCCCAGACAAGACCGGACAAGACCGGACAAGACCGGACAAGACCCAGACAAGACCGGACAAGACCGGACAAGACCGGACAAGACCGGACAAGACCGGACAAGACCGGACAAGACCCAGACAAGACCGGATAAGACCGGACAAGACCCAGACAAGACCGGACAAGACCGGACAAGACCCAGACGAGACCGGACAAGACCCGGACAAGACCGGACAAGACCGGACAAGACCCAGACAAGACCGGACAAGACCGGACAAGACCCGGACAAGACCCGGACATGACCGGACGAGACCCAGACAAGACCGGACAAGACCGGACGAGACCCAGACAAGACCGGACAAGACCGGACAAGACCGGACAAGACCGGACGAGACCCAGACAAGACCGGACAAGACCGGACGAGACCCAGACAAGACCGGACAAGACCAGACAAGGTCGGACAAGACCGGACAAGACCCAGACAAGACCGGACAAGACCGGACAAGACCCAGACAAGACCGGACAAGACCGGACAAGGCCCGGACAAGACCGGACAAGGCCCAGACAAGACCGGACAAGACCGGACAAGACCGGACAAGACCGGACAAGACCCAGACAAGACCGGACAAGACCGGACAAGACCAGACAAGACCCAGACAAGACCGGACAAGACCGGACAAGACCCGGACAAGACCGGCCAAGACCGGACAAGACCCGGACAAGACCGGACAAGACCGTACAAGACCGGACAAGACCGTACAAGACCGGACAATAGACAATAGACAATAGGTGCAGGAGTAGGCCATTCAGCCCTTCGAGCCAGCACCGCCATTCAATGCGATCATGGCTGATCACTATCAATCAGTACCCCGTTCCTGCCTTCTCCCCATACCCCCTCACTCCGCTATCCTTAAGAGCTCTATCCAGCTCTCTCTTGAAAGCATCCAACGAACTGGCCTCCACTGCCTTCTGAGGCAGAGAATTCCACACCTTCACCACCCTCTGACTGAAAAAGTTCTTCCTCATCTCCGTTCTAAATGGCCTACCCCTTATTCTCAAACTGTGGCCCCTTGTTCTGGACTCCCCCAACATTGGGAACATGTTATCTGCCTCTAAGACAAGACCCGGACAAGACCGGACAAGACCGGACGAGACCCAGACAAGACCGGACAAGATCCAGACAAGACCGGACAAGACCCAGACAAGACCGGACAAGACCCAGACAAGACCGGACAAGACCGGACAAGACCCGGACAAGACCGGCCAAGACCGGACAAGACCCGGACAAGACCGGACAAGACCGTACAAGACCGGACAAGACCCGGACAAGACCGGACAAGACCGGACAAGACCCAGACAAGACCGGACAAGACCGGACAAGACCGGACAAGACCAGACAAGACCGGACAAGACCGGACAAGACCCGGACAAGACCCAGACATGACCCGGACAAGACCTGACAAGACCGGACAAGACCGGACAAGACCGGACAAGACCGGACAAGACCCGGACAAGACCGGACAAGACCGGACAAGACCCAGACAAGACCGGACAAGACCGGACAAGACCAGACAAGACCAGACAAGACCGGACAAGACCGGCCAAGACCGGACAAGACCCGGACAAGACCGGACAAGACCGTACAAGACCGGACAAGACCCGGACAAGACCGGACAAGACCGGACAAGACCCAGACAAGACCGGACAAGACCGGACAAGACCGGACAAGACCAGACAAGACCGGACAAGACCGGACAAGACCCGGACAAGACCCAGACATGACCCGGACAAGACCTGACAAGACCGGACAAGACCGGACAAGACCGGACAAGACCGGACAAGACCCGGACAAGACCGGACAAGACCGGACAAGACCCAGACAAGACCGGACAAGACCGGACAAGACCAGACAAGACCAGACAAGACCGGACAAGACCGGACAAGACCCAGACAAGACCGGACAAGACCCAGACAAGACCGGACAAGACCGGACAAGACCCAGACAAGACCGGACAAGACCGGACAAGGCCCGGACAAGACCGGACAAGGCCCAGACAAGACCGGACAAGACCGGACAAGACCCAGACAAGACCGGACAAGACCCAGACAAGACCGGACAAGACCGGACAAGACCCAGACAAGACCGGACAAGACCCGGACAAGACCCGGACATGACCCGGACAAGACCTGACAAGACCGGACAAGACCGGACAAGACCGGACAAGACCCGGACAAGACCGGACAAGACCGGACAAGACCCAGACAAGACCGGACAAGACCGGACAAGACCAGACAAGACCCAGACAAGACCGGACAAGACCGGACAAGACCCGGACAAGACCGGCCAAGACCGGACAAGACCCGGACAAGACCGGACAAGACCGTACAAGACCGGACAAGACCGTACAAGACCGGACAAGACCCAGACAAGACCGGACAAGACCCGGACAAGACCGGACAAGACCGGACAAGACCCGGACAAGACCGGACAAGACCGGACAAGACCCAGACAAGACCGGACAAGACCGGACAAGACCAGACAAGACCAGACAAGACCGGACAAGACCGGACAAGACCCAGACAAGACCGGACAAGACCGGACAAGACCCAGACAAGACCGGACAAGACCGGACAAGACCCAGACAAGACCGGACAAGACCGGACAAGGCCCGGACAAGACCGGACAAGGCCCAGACAAGACCGGACAAGACCGGACAAGACCCAGACAAGACCGGACAAGACCGGACAAGACCGGACAAGACCCAGACAAGACCGGACAAGACCGGACAAGACCCAGACAAGACCGGACAAGACCGGACAAGGCCCAGACAAGACCGGACAAGGCCCAGACAAGACCGGACAAGGCCCAGACAAGACCGGACAAGACCGGACAAGACCGGACAAGACCCAGACAAGACCGGACAAGACCGGACAAGACCGGACAAGACCGGACAAGACCGGACAAGACCGGACAAGACCCAGACAAGACCGGATAAGACCGGACAAGACCCAGACAAGACCGGACAAGACCGGACAAGACCCAGACGAGACCGGACAAGACCCGGACAAGACCGGACAAGACCGGACAAGACCCGGACATGACCGGACGAGACCCAGACAAGACCGGACAAGACCGGACGAGACCCAGACAAGACCGGACAAGACCGGACAAGACCGGACAAGACCGGACAAGACCGGACAAGACCCAGACAAGACCGGACAAGACCGGACAAGACCGGACAAGACCAGACAAGACCGGACAAGACCGGACAAGACCCAGACAAGACCGGACAAGACCGGACAAGACCCAGACAAGACCGGACAAGACCGGACAAGACCCAGACAAGGCCGGACAAGACCGGACAACACACAGACAAGGCCGGACAAACCCGGACAAGACCGGACAAGACCGGACAAGACCGGACAAGACCGGACAAGACCCAGACAAGACCGGACAAGACCGGACAAGACCAGACAAGACCAGACAAGACCGGACAAGACCGGACAAGACCCAGACAAGACCGGACAAGACCGGACAAGACCCAGACAAGACCGGACAAGACCGGACAAGACCCAGACAAGACCGGACAAGACCGGACAAGGCCCGGACAAGACCGGACAAGGCCCAGACAAGACCGGACAAGACCGGACAAGACCCAGACAAGACCGGACAAGACCGGACAAGACCGGAAAAGAAAGGACAAGACCGGACAAGACCGGACAAGACCCAGACAAGACCGGACAAGACCGGACAAGACCCAGACAAGACCGGACAAGACCGGACAAGACCCAGACAAGACCGGACAAGACCGGACAAGGCCCGGACAAGACCGGACAAGGCCCAGACAAGACCGGACAAGACCGGACAAGACCGGACAAGACCCAGACAAGACCGGACAAGACCGGACATGACCGGACAAGACCGGACAAGACCGGACAAGACCGGACAAGACCCAGACAAGACCGGACAAGACCGGACAAGACCCAGACAAGACCGGACAAGACCGGACAAGACCCAGACAAGACCGGACAAGACCCGGACAAGACCGGACAAGACCGGACAAGACCCGGACAAGACCGGACAAGACCGGACAAGACCCGGACATGACCCGGACATGACCCGGACAAGACCTGACATGACCGGACAAGACCGGACAAGACCGGACAAGACCCGGACAAGACCGGACAAGACCGGACAAGACCCAGACAAGACCGGACAAGACCGGACAAGACCAGACAAGACCGGACAAGACCGGACAAGACCCAGACAAGACCGGACAAGACCGGACAAGACCCAGACAAGGCCGGACAATACCGGACAACACCCAGACAAGGCCGGACAAACCCGGACAAGGCCGGACAAGAACGGACAAGACCGGACAAGACCCGGACAAGGCCGGACAAGACCGGACAAGACCCGGACAAGACCGGACAAGACTCAGACAAGAACGGACAAGACCGGACAAGACCAGACAAGACCCAGACAAGACCGGACAAGACCGGACAAGACCCAGACAAGACCGGACAAGACCGGACGAGACCCAGACAAGACCGGACAAGATCCAGACAAGACCGGACAAGACCGGACAAGACCCAGACAAGACCGGACAAGACCCAGACAAGACCGGACAAGACCGGACAAGACCGGACAAGACCCAGACAAGACCGGACAAGACCGGACAAGACCGGACAAGACCCAGACAAGGCCGGACAATACCGGACAACACCCAGACAAGGCCGGACAAACCCGGACAAGGCCGGACAAGAACGGACAAGACCGGACAAGACCCGGACAAGGCCGGACAAGACCGGACAAGACCCGGACAAGACCGGACAAGACTCAGACAAGACCGGACAAGACCGGACAAGACCAGACAAGACCCAGACAAGACCGGACAAGACCGGACAAGACCCAGACAAGACCGGACGAGACCGGACGAGACCCAGACAAGACCGGACAAGATCCAGACAAGACCGGACAAGACCGGACAAGACCCAGACAAGACCGGACAAGACCCAGACAAGACCGGACAAGACCGGACAAGGCCCGGACAAGACCGGACAAGACCGGACAAGACCCGGACAAGACCGGACAAGACCGTAGAAGACCGGACAAGACCCGGACAAGACCGGACAAGACCGGACAAGACCCAGACAAGACCGGACAAGACCGGACAAGACCGGACAAGACCGGACAAGACCAGACAAGACCGGACAAGACCGGACAAGACCCGGACAAGACCCGGACAAGACCCGGACATGACCCGGACAAGACCTGACAAGACCGGACAAGACCGGACAAGACCGGACAAGACCCGGACAAGACCGGACAAGACCGGACAAGACCCAGACAAGACCGGACAAGACCGGACAAGACCGGACAAGACCAGACAAGACCGGACAAGACCGGACAAGTCCCAGACAAGACCGGACAAGACCGGACAAGACCCAGACAAGACCGGAGAAGACCGGACAAGACCCAGACAAGACCGGACAAGACCGGACAAGGCCCGGCCAAGACCGGACAAGGCCCGGACAAGACCGGACAAGGCCCAGACAAGACCGGACAAGACCGGACAAGACCCAGACAAGACCGGACAAGACCGGACAAGACCGGACAAGACCGGACAAGACCGGACAAGACCGGACAAGACCGGACAAGACCCAGACAAGACCGGACAAGACCGGACAAGACCCAGACAAGACCGGACAAGACCGGACAACACCCAGACAAGGCCGGACAAACCCGGACAAGGCCGGACAAGACCGGACAAGACCGGACAAGACCCGGACAAGGCCGGACAAGACCGGACAAGACCCGGACAAGACCGGACAAGACCCGGACAAGACCGGACACGACTCAGACAAGACCGGACAAGACCGGACAAGACCAGACAAGACCCAGACAAGACCGGACAAGACCCGGACAAGACCGGACAAGACCGGACAAGACCCAGACAAGACCGGACAAGACCGGACAAGACCCGGACAAGACCCGGACATGACCCGGACAAGACCTGACAAGACCGGACAAGACCGGACAAGACCCGGACAAGACCGGACAAGACCGGACAAGACCCAGACAAGACCGGACAAGACCGGACAAGACCAGACAAGACCGGACAAGACCGGACAAGACCCAGACAAGACCGGACAAGACCGGACAAGACCCAGACAAGGCCGGACAAGACCGGACAAGACCGGACAAGACCGGACAAGACCAGACAAGACCGGACCAGACCGGACAAGACCCGGACAAGACCCGGACATGACCCGGACAAGACCTGACAAGACCGGACAAGACCGGACAAGACCGGACAAGACCAGACAAGACCGGACAAGACCGGACAAGACACAGACAAGACCGGACAAGACCGGACAAGACCCAGACAAGACCGGACAAGACCGGACAAGACCCAGACAAGACCGGACAAGACCGGACAAGGCCCGGCCAAGACCGGACAAGGCCCGGACAAGACCGGACAAGGCCCAGACAAGACCGGACAAGACCGGACAAGACCCAGACAAGACCGGACAAGACCGGACAAGACCGGACAAGACCGGACAAGACCGGACAAGACCGGACAAGACCCAGACAAGACCGGACAAGACCGGACAAGACCCAGACAAGACCGGACAAGACCGGACAAGACCCAGACAAGACCGGACAAGACCGGACAAGGCCCGGACAAGACCGGACAAGGCCCAGACAAGACCGGACAAGACCGAACAAGACCGGACAAGACCCAGACAAGACCGGACAAGACCGGACAAGACCGGACAAGACCGGACAAGACCGGACAAGACCCAGACAAGACCGGACAAGACCGGACAAGATCCAGACAAGACCGGACAAGACCGGACAGGACCCAGACAAGACCGGACAAGACCCGGACAAGACCGGACAAGACCGGACAAGACCCAGACAAGACCGGACAAGACCGGACAAGACCCGGACAAGACCCGGACATGACCCGGACAAGACCTGACAAGACCGGACAAGACCGGACAAGACCGGACAAGACCCGGACAAGACCGGACAAGACCGGACAAGACCCAGACAAGACCGGACAAGACCGGACAAGACCGGACAAGACCAGACAAGACCGGACAAGACCGGACAAGGCCCAGACAAGACCGGACAAGACCGGACAAGACCCAGACAAGACCGGACAAGACCGGACAAGACCCGGACAAGACCCGGACATGACCCGGACAAGACCTGACAAGACCGGACAAGACCGGACAAGACCGGACAAGACCCGGACAAGACCGGACAAGACCCAGACAAGACCGGACAAGACCGGACAAGACCGGACAAGACCAGACAAGACCGGACAAGACCGGACAAGGCCCAGACAAGACCGGACAAGACCGGACAAGACCCAGACAAGACCGGACAAGACCGGACAAGACCCAGACAAGACCGGACAAGACCGGACAAGGCCCAGACAAGACCGGACAAGACCGGACAAGACCGGACAAGACCGGACAAGGCCCAGACAAGACCGGACAAGACCGGACAAGACCGGACAAGACCCAGACAAGACCGGACAAGACCGGACAAGACCGGACAAGACCGGACAAGACCGGACAAGACCGGACAAGACCGGACAAGACCGGACAAGACCCAGACAAGACCGGACAAGACCGGACAAGACCCAGACAAGACCGGACAAGACCGGACAAGACCCAGACAAGACCGGACAAGACCCGGACAAGACCGGACAAGACCGGACAAGACCCAGACAAGACCCAGACAAGACCCAGACAAGACCGGACAGGACCGGACAAGACCGGACAAGACCGGACAAGACCCAGACAAGACCGGACAAGACCGGACAAGACCGGACAAGACCCAGACAAGACCGGACAAGACCCAGACAAGACCGGACAAGACCGGACAAGACCCAGACAAGACCGGACAAGACCGGACAAGACCGGACAAGACCCAGACAAGACCAGACAAGACCGGACAAGACCCAGACAAGACCCAGACAAGACCCAGACAAGACCCAGACAAGACCGGACAAGACCGAGACAAGACCGGACAAGACCGGACAAGACCGGACAATACCCAGACAAGACCGGACAAGACCGGACAAGACCCAGACAACACCGGACAAGACCGGACAAGACCCAGACAACACCGGACAAGACCGGACAAGACCCAGACAACACCGGACAAGACCGGACAAGACCCAGACAAGACCGGACAAGACCCAGACAAGACCGGACAAGACCGGACAAGACCGGACAAGACCCAGACAAGACCGGACAAGACCGGACAAGACACAGACAAGACCGGACAAGACCCAGACAAGACCGGACAAGACCGGACAAGACCCAGACAAGACCGGACAAGACCCGGACAAGACCGGACAAGACCGGACAAGACCCAGACAAGACCGGACAAGACCCAGACAAGACCCAGACAAGACCGGACAAGACCCAGACAAGACCGGACATGACCCAGACAAGACCGAGACAAGACCGGACAAGACCGGACAAGACCCAGACAAGACCGGACAAGACCGGACAAGACCCAGACAAGACCTGACAAGACCGGACAAGACCCAGACAAGACCGGACAAGACCGGACAAGACCGGACAAGACCCAGACAAGACCCAGACAAGACCGAGACAAGACCGGACAAGATCCAGACAAGACCGGACAAGACCGGACAAGACCCAAACAAGACCGGACAAGAACGGACAAGACCCAGACAAGACCGGACAAGACCCAGACAAGACCGGACAAGACCGGACAAGACCCAGACAAGACCGGACAAGACCGAACAAGACCGGACAAGACCCAGACAAGACCGGACAAGACCGGACAAGACCCAGACAAGACCGGACAAGACCCAGACAAGACCGGACAAGACCGGACAAGACCCAGACAAGACCGGACAAGACCCGGACAAGACCGGACAAGACCGGACAAGACCCAGACAAGACCGGACAAGACCCAGACAAGACCCAGACAAGACCGGACAAGACCCAGACAAGACCGGACATGACCCAGACAAGACCGAGACAAGACCGGACAAGACCGGACAAGACCCAGACAAGACCGGACAAGACCGGACAAGACCCAGACAAGACCTGACAAGACCGGACAAGACCCAGACAAGACCGGACAAGACCGGACAAGACCGGACAAGACCCAGACAAGACCCAGACAAGACCGAGACAAGACCGGACAAGATCCAGACAAGACCGGACAAGACCGGACAAGACCCAAACAAGACCGGACAAGAACGGACAAGACCCAGACAAGACCGGACAAGACCCAGACAACACCGGACAAGACCGAGACAAGACCGGACAAGATCCAGACAAGACCGGACAAGACCGGACAAGACCCAAACAAGACCGGACAAGAACGGACAAGACCCAGACAAGACCGGACAAGACCCAGACAAGACCGGACAAGACCGGACAAGACCCAGACAAGACCGGACAAGACCGAACAAGACCGGACAAGACCCAGACAAGACCGGACAAGACCGGACAAGACCCAGACAAGACCGGACAAGACCCAGACAAGACCGGACAAGACCGGACAAGACCCAGACAAGACCGGACAAGACCCGGACAAGACCGGACAAGACCGGACAAGACCCAGACAAGACCGGACAAGACCCAGACAAGACCCAGACAAGACCGGACAAGACCCAGACAAGACCGGACATGACCCAGACAAGACCGAGACAAGACCGGACAAGACCGGACAAGACCCAGACAAGACCGGACAAGACCGGACAAGACCCAGACAAGACCTGACAAGACCGGACAAGACCCAGACAAGACCGGACAAGACCGGACAAGACCGGACAAGACCCAGACAAGACCCAGACAAGACCGAGACAAGACCGGACAAGATCCAGACAAGACCGGACAAGACCGGACAAGACCCAAACAAGACCGGACAAGAACGGACAAGACCCAGACAAGACCGGACAAGACCCAGACAACACCGGACAAGACCCAGACAAGACCGGACAAGAACCAGACAAGACCGGACAAGACCGGACAAGACCCAGACAAGACCGGACAAGACCGGACAAGACCCACACAAGACCGGACAAGACCGGACAAGACCGGACAAGACCCAGACAAAACCCAGACAAGACCATACAAGACCGGACAAGACCCAGACAAGACCAGACAAGACCGGACAAGACCCAGACAAGACCGGACAAGACCCAGACAAGACCCAGACAAGACCGGACAAGACCGGACAAGACCGGACAAGACCGGACAAGACCGGACAAGACCCAGACAAGACCGGACAAGACCGGACAAGACCAGACAAGACCAGACAAGACCGGACAAGACCGGACAAGACCCAGACAAGACCGGACAAGACCCAGACAAGACCGGACAAGACCGGACAAGACCCAGACAAGACCGGACAAGACCGGACAAGACCCAGACAAGACCGGACAAGACCGGACAAGGCCCGGACAAGACCGGACAAGGCCCAGACAAGACCGGACAAGACCGGACAAGACCCAGACAAGACCGGACAAGACCGGACAAGACCGGACAAGACCGGACAAGACCGGACAAGACCCAGACAAGACCGGACAAGACCGGACAAGACCCAGACAAGACCGGACAAGACCCGGACAAGACCCGGACATGACCCGGACAAGACCTGACAAGACCGGACAAGACCGGACAAGACCGGACAAAACCTGGACAAGACCCGGACAAGACCGGACAAGACCGGACAAGACCCAGACAAGACCGGACAAGACCGGACAAGACCAGACAAGACCAGACAAGACCGGACAAGACCGGACAAGACCCAGACAAGACCGGACAAGACCGGACAAGACCCAGACAAGACCGGACAAGACCGGACAAGACCCAGACAAGACCGGACAAGACCGGACAAGGCCCGGACAAGACCGGACAAGGCCCAGACAAGACCGGACAAGACCGGACAAGACCGGACAAGACCCAGACAAGACCGGACAAGACCGGACAAGACCGGACAAGACCGGACAAGACCGGACAAGACCGGACAAGACCCAGACAAGACCGGACAAGACCGGACAAGACCCAGACAAGACCGGACAAGACCGGACAAGACCCAGACAAGACCGGACAAGACCCAGACAAGACCGGACAAGACCGGACAAGACACAGACAAGACCGGACAAGACCGGACAAGACCGGACAAGACCCAGACAAGACCGGACAAGACCCAGACAAGACCGGACAAGACCGGACAAGACCGGACAAGACCCAGACAAGACCGGACAAGACCGGACAAGACCCAGACAAGACCGGACAAGACCGGACAAGACCCAGACAAGACCGGGCAAGACCGGACAAGACCCAGACAAGACCGGACAAGACCGGACAAGACCCAGACAAGACCGGACAAGACCCAGACAAGACCGGACAAGACCGGACAAGACCCAGACAAGACCGGACAAGACCCGGACAAGACCGGACAAGACCGGACAAGACCCGGACAAGACCGGACAAGACCGGACAAGACCCGGACCAGACCCAGACAAGACCGGACATACCGGACAAGACCCAGACAAGACCGGACAAGACCGGACAAGACCCGGACAAGACCGGACAAGACCCAGACAAGACCGGACAAGACCCAGACAAGACCGGACGAGACCCAGACAAGACCGGACAAGACCGGACGAGACCCAGACAAGACCGGACAAGGCCGGAGGAGACCCAGACAAGACCGGACAAGACCGGACAAGACCCAGACAACACCGGACAAGACCGAACAAGAACCAGACAAGACCGGACAAGACCGGACAAGACCCAGGCAAGACCGGACAAGACCGGACAAGACCCAGACAAGACCGGACAAGACCGGACAAGACCCAGACAAGACCGGTCAAGACCCAGACAAGACCCGGACAAGACCGGACAAGACCGGACAAGACCCAGACAAGACCGGACAAGACCGGACAAGACCCAGGCAAGACCGGACAAGACCGGACAAGACCCAGACAAGACCGGACAAGACCGGACAAGACCCAGACAAGACCGGTCAAGACCCAGACAAGACCCGGACAAGACCGGACAAGACCGGACAAGACCCAGACAAGACCGGACAAGACCCGGACAAGACCGGACAAGACCGGACAAGACCCGGACAAGACCGGACAAGACCCGGACAAGACCGGACAAGACCGGACAAGACCCAGACAAGATCGGACAAGACCGGACAAGACACGGACAAGACCGGACAAGACCGGACAAGACCGGACAAGACCCAGACAAGACCGGACAAGACCGGACTAGACCCTGACAATACCGGACAAGACCGGACAAGACCCAGACAAGACCGGACAAGACCCAGACAAGACCGGACAAGACCGGACAAGACCCTGACAAGACCGGACAAGACCGGACAAGACCCAGACAAGACCGGACAAGACCCAGACAAGACCGGACAAGACCGGACAAGACACAGACAAGACCGGACAAGACACAGACAAGACCGGACAAGACCCAGACAAGACCGGACAAGACCGGACAAGACCGGACAAGACCCAGACAAGACCGGACAAGACCCAGACAAGACCGGACAAGACCGGACAAGACCCAGACAAGACCGGGCAAGACCGGACAAGACCCAGACAAGACCGGACAAGACCGGACAAGACCCAGACAAGACCGGACAAGACCCAGACAAGACCGGACAAGACCGGACAAGACCCAGACAAGACAGGACAAGACCGGACAAGACCCAGACAAGACCGGACAAGATCCGGACAAGACCAGACAAGACCGGACAAGACCCGGACAAGACCGGACAAGACCGGACAAGACCCGGACAAGACCCAGACAAGACCGGACAAGACCGGACAAGACCCAGACAGGACCGGACAAGACCGGACAAGACCCGGACAAGACAGGACAAGACCCAGACAAGACCGGACAAGACCCAGACAAGACCGGACAAGACCGGACAAGACCGGACGAGACCCAGACAAGACCGGACAAGACCGGACGAGACCCAGACAAGACCGGACAAGGCCGGACGAGACCCAGACAAGACCGGACAAGACCGGACAAGACCGGACAAGACCCAGACAACACCGGACAAGACTGAACAAGACCCAGACAAGACCGGACAAGACCCAGACAAGACCGGACAAGAACGGACAAGACACAGACAAGACCGGACAAGACCGGACAAGACCCAGACAAGACCGGGCAAGACCGGACAAGACCCAGACAAGACCGGACAAGACCGGACAAGACCCAGACAAGACCGGACAAGACCCAGACAAGACCGGACAAGACCGGACAAGACCGGACAAGACCCAGACAAGACCGGACAAGACCCGGACAAGACCGGACAAGACCGGACAAGACCCGGACAAGACCGGACAAGACCGGACAAGACCGGACAAGACCCAGACAAGACCGGACAAGACCGGACAAGACCCAGACAAGACCGGACAAGACCGGACTAGAACCTGACAATACCGGACAAGACCGGACAAGACCCAGACAAGACCGGACAAGACCCAGACAAGACCGGACAAGACCGGACAAGACCCTGACAAGACCGGACAAGACCGGACAAGACCCAGACAAGACCAGACAAGACCCAGACAAGACCGGACAAGACCGGACAAGACACAGACAAGACCGGACAAGACCCAGACAAGACCGGACAAGACCCAGACAAGACCGGACAAGACCGGACAAGACCCGGACAAGACCGGACAAGACCGGACAAGACCCGGACAAGACCCAGACAAGACCGGACAAGACCGGACAAGACCCAGACAGGACCGGACAAGACCGGACAAGACCCGGACAAGACAGGACAAGACCCAGACAAGACCGGACAAGACCCAGACAAGACCGGACAAGACCGGACAAGACCGGACGAGACCCAGACAAGACCGGACAAGACCGGACGAGACCCAGACAAGACCGGACAAGGCCGGACGAGACCCAGACAAGATCGGACAAGACCGGACAAGACCGGACAAGACCCAGACAACACCGGACAAGACTGAACAAGACCCAGACAAGACCGGACAAGACCCAGACAAGACCGGACAAGAACGGACAAGACACAGACAAGACCGGACAAGACCGGACAAGACCCAGACAAGACCGGGCAAGACCGGACAAGACCCAGACAAGACCGGACAAGACCGGACAAGACCCAGACAAGACCGGACAAGACCCAGACAAGACCGGACAAGACCCAGACAAGACCGGACAAGACCCGGACAAGACCGGACAAGACCGGACAAGACCCGGACAAGACCGGACAAGACCGGACAAGACCGGACAAGACCCAGACAAGATCGGACAAGACCGGACAAGACCCAGACAAGACCGGACAAGACCGGACTAGACCCTGACAATACCGGACAAGACCGGACAAGACCCAGACAAGACCGGACAAGACCCAGACAAGACCGGACAAGACCGGACAAGACCCTGACAAGACCGGACAAGACCGGACAAGACCCAGACAAGACCAGACAAGACCCAGACAAGACCGGACAAGACCGGACAAGACACAGACAAGACCGGACAAGACCCAGACAAGACCGGACAAGACCCAGACAAGACCGGACAAGACCGGACAAGACCGGACAAGACCCAGACAAGACCGGACAAGTCCCAGACAAGACCGGACAAGACCGGACAAGACCCAGACAAGACCGGGCAAGACCGGACAAGACCCAGACAAGACCGGACAAGACCGGACAAGACCCAGACAAGACCGGACAAGACCCAGACAAGACCGGACAAGACCGGACAAGACCCAGACAAGACAGGACAAGACCGGACAAGACACAGACAAGACCGGACAAGATCCGGACAAGACCAGACAAGACCGGACAAGACCCGGACAAGACCGGACAAGACCAGACAAGACCCGGACAAGACCCAGACAAGACCGGACAAGACCGGAAAAGACCCAGACAGGACCGGACAAGACCGGACAAGACCCGGACAAGACCGGACAAGACCCAGACAAGACCGGACAAGACCCAGACAAGACCGGACAAGACCGGACAAGACCGGACGAGACCCAGACAAGACCGGACAAGACCGGACGAGACCCAGACAAGACCGGACAAGGCCGGACGAGACCCAGACAAGACCGGACAAGACCGGACAAGACCGGACAAGACCCAGACAACACCGGACAAGACCGAACAAGACCCAGACAAGACCGGACAAGACCCAGACAAGACCGGACAAGAACGGACAAGACACAGACAAGACCGGACAAGACCGGACAAGACCCAGACAAGACCGGGCAAGACCGGACAAGACCCAGACAAGACCGGACAAGACCGGACAAGACCCAGACAAGACCGGACAAGACCCAGACAAGACCGGACAAGACCGGACAAGACCCAGACAAGACCGGACAAGACCCGGACAAGACCGGACAAGACCGGACAAGACCCGGACAAGACCGGACAAGACCGGACAAGACCCGGACAAGACCCAGACAAGACCGGACAAGACCGGACAAGACCCAGACAAGACCGGACAAGACTCAGACAAGACCGGACAAGACCGGACAAGACCCAGACAAGACCGGACAAGACCCAGACAAGACCGGACAAGACTCAGACAAGACCGGACGAGACCCAGACAAGACCGGACAAGACCGGACGAGACCCAGACAAGACCGGACAAGGCCGGACGAGACCCAGACAAGACCGGACAAGACCGGACAAGACCGGACAAGACCCAGACAACACCGGACAAGACCCAGACAACACCGGACAAGACCGAACAAGAACCAGACAAGACCGGACAAGACCGGACAAGACCCAGGCAAGACCGGACAAGACCGGACAAGACCCAGACAAGACCGGACAAGACCGGACAAGACTCAGACAAGACCGGTCAAGACCCAGACAAGACCCGGACAAGACCGGACAAGACCGGACAAGACCCAGACAAGACCGGACAAGACCCGGACAAGACCGGACAAGACTGGACAAGACCCGGACAAGACCGGACAAGACCCGGACAAGACCGGACAAGACCGGACAAGACCCAGACAAGATCGGACAAGACCGGACAAGACACGGACAAGACCGGACAAGACCCAGACAAGACCGGACAAGACCGGACAAGACCCAGACAAGTCCGGGCAAGACCGGACTAGACCCTAACAATACCGGACAAGACCGGACAAGACCCAGACAAGACCGGACAAGACCCAGACAACACCGGACAAGACCGGACAAGACCCTGACAAGACCGGACAAGACCGGACAAGACCCAGACAACACCGGACAAGACCGAACAAGACCCAGACAAGACCGGACAAGACCCAGACAAGACCGGACAAGAACGGACAAGACACAGACAAGACCGGACAAGACCGGACAAGACCCAGACAAGACCGGGCAAGACCGGACAAGACCCAGACAAGACCGGACAAGACCGGACAAGACCCAGACAAGACCGGACAAGACCCAGACAAGACCGGACAAGACCGGACAAGACCCAGACAAGACCGGACAAGACCCGGACAAGACCGGACAAGACCGGACAAGACCCGGACAAGACCGGACAAGACCGGACAAGACCCGGACAAGACCCAGACAAGACCGGACAAGACCGGACAAGACCCAGACAAGACCGGACAAGACTCAGACAAGACCGGACAAGACCGGACAAGACCCAGACAAGACCGGACAAGACCCAGACAAGACCGGACAAGACTCAGACAAGACCGGACGAGACCCAGACAAGACCGGACAAGACCGGACGAGACCCAGACAAGACCGGACAAGGCCGGACGAGACCCAGACAAGACCGGACAAGACCGGACAAGACCGGACAAGACCCAGACAACACCGGACAAGACCCAGACAACACCGGACAAGACCGAACAAGAACCAGACAAGACCGGACAAGACCGGACAAGACCCAGGCAAGACCGGACAAGACCGGACAAGACCCAGACAAGACCGGACAAGACCGGACAAGACTCAGACAAGACCGGTCAAGACCCAGACAAGACCCGGACAAGACCGGACAAGACCGGACAAGACCCAGACAAGACCGGACAAGACCCGGACAAGACCGGACAAGACTGGACAAGACCCGGACAAGACCGGACAAGACCCGGACAAGACCGGACAAGACCGGACAAGACCCAGACAAGATCGGACAAGACCGGACAAGACACGGACAAGACCGGACAAGACCCAGACAAGACCGGACAAGACCGGACAAGACCCAGACAAGTCCGGGCAAGACCGGACTAGACCCTAACAATACCGGACAAGACCGGACAAGACCCAGACAAGACCGGACAAGACCCAGACAAGACCGGACAAGACCGGACAAGACCCTGACAAGACCGGACAAGACCGGAGAAGACCCAGACAAGACCGGACAAGACCCAGACAAGACCGGACAAGACCGGACAAGACACAGACAAGACCGGACAAGACCCAGACAAGACCGGACAAGACCCGGACAAGACCGGACAAGACCGGACAAGACCCGGACAAGACCCAGACAAGACCGGACAAGACCGGACAAGACCCAGACAGGACCGGACAAGACCGGACAAGACCCGGACAAGACCGGACAAGACCCAGACAAGACCGGACAAGACCCAGACAAGACCGGACAAGACCGGACAAGACCGGACGAGACCCAGACAAGACCGGACAAGACCGGACGAGACCCAGACAAGACCGGACAAGGCCGGACGAGACCCAGACAAGACCGGACAAGACCGGACAAGACCGGACAAGACCCAGACAACACCGGACAAGACTGAACAAGACCCAGACAAGACCGGACAAGACCCAGACAAGACCGGACAAGAACGGACAAGACACAGACAAGACGGACAAGACCGGACAAGACCCAGACAAGACCGGGCAAGACCGGACAAGACCCAGACAAGACCGGACAAGACCGGACAAGACCCAGACAAGACCGGACAAGACCCAGACAAGACCGGACAAGACCGGACAAGACCGGACAAGACCCAGACAAGACCGGACAAGACCCGGACAAGACCGGACAAGACCCGGACAAGACCGGACAAGACCGGACAAGACCGGACAAGACCCAGACAAGACCGGACAAGACCGGACAAGACCCAGACAAGACCGGACAAGACCGGACTAGACCCTGACAATACCGGACAAGACCGGACAAGACCCAGACAAGACCGGACAAGACCCAGACAAGACCGGACAAGACCGGACAAGACCCTGACAAGACCGGACAAGACCGGACAAGACCCAGACAAGACCGGACAAGACCCAGACAAGACCGGACAAGACCGGACAAGACACAGACAAGACCGGACAAGACCCAGACAAGACCGGACAAGACCCAGACAAGACCGGACAAGACCGGACAAGACCGGACAAGACGCAGACAAGACCGGACAAGACCCAGACAAGACCGGACAAGACCGGACAAGACCCAGACAAGACCGGGCAAGACCGGACAAGACCCAGACAAGACCGGACAAGACCGGACAAGACCCAGACAAGACCGGACAAGACCCAGACAAGACTGGACAAGACCGGACAAGACCCAGACAAGACAGGACAAGACCGGACAAGACCCAGACAAGACCGGACAAGATCCGGACAAGACCAGACAAGACCGGACAAGACCCGGACAAGACCGGACAAGACCGGACAAGACCCGGACAAGACCCAGACAAGACCGGACAAGACCGGACAAGACCCAGACTGGACCGGACAAGACCGGACAAGACCCGGACAAGACCGGACAAGACCCAGACAAGACCGGACAAGACCCAGACAAGACCGGACAAGACCGGACGAGACCGGACGAGACCCAGACAAGACCGGACAAGACCGGACGAGACCCAGACAAGACCGGACAAGGCCGGACGAGACCCAGACAAGACCGGACAAGACCGGACAAGACCGGACAAGACCCAGACAACACCGGACAAGACCGAACAAGACCCAGACAAGACCGGACAAGACCCAGACATGACCGGACAAGAACGGACAAGACACAGACAAGACCGGACAAGACCGGACAAGACCCAGACAAGACCGGGCAAGACCGGACAAGACCCAGACAAGACCGGACAAGACCGGACAAGACCCAGACAAGACCGGACAAGACCCAGACAAGACCGGACAAGACCGGACAAGACCCAGACAAGACCGGACAAGACCCGGACAAGACCGGACAAGACCGGACAAGACCCGGACAAGACCGGACAAGACCGGACAAGACCCGGACAAGACCCAGACAAGACCGGACAAGACCGGACAAGACCGGACAAGACCCAGACAAGACCGGACAAGACTCAGACAAGACCGGACAAGACCGGACAAGACCCAGACAAGACCGGACAAGACCCAGACAAGACCGGACAAGACTCAGACAAGACCGGACGAGACCCAGACAAGACCGGACAAGACCGGACGAGACCCAGACAAGACCGGACAAGGCCGGACGAGACCCAGACAAGACCGGACAAGACCGGACAAGACCGGACAAGACCCAGACAACACCGGACAAGACCCAGACAACACCGGACAAGACCGAACAAGAACCAGACAAGACCGGACAAGACCGGACAAGACCCAGGCAAGACCGGACAAGACCGGACAAGACCCAGACAAGACCGGACAAGACCGGACAAGACCCAGACAAGACCGGTCAAGACCCAGACAAGACCCGGACAAGACCGGACAAGACCGGACAAGACCCAGACAAGACCGGACAAGACCCGGACAAGACCGGACAAGACTGGACAAGACCCGGACAAGACCGGACAAGACCCGGACAAGACCGGACAAGACCGGACAAGACCCAGACAAGATCGGACAAGACCGGACAAGACCCAGACAAGACCGGACAAGACCGGACAAGACCCAGACAAGACCGGACAAGACTCAGACAAGACCGGACAAGACCGGACAAGACCCAGACAAGACCGGACAAGACCCAGACAAGACCGGACAAGACTCAGACAAGACCGGACGAGACCCAGACAAGACCGGACAAGACCGGACGAGACCCAGACAAGACCGGACAAGGCCGGACGAGACCCAGACAAGACCGGACAAGACCGGACAAGACCCAGACAACACCGGACAAGACCCAGACAACACCGGACAAGACCGAACAAGAACCAGACAAGACCGGACAAGACCGGACAAGACCCAGACAAGACCGGTCAAGACCCAGACAAGACCCGGACAAGACCGGACAAGACCGGACAAGACCCAGACAAGACCGGACAAGACCCGGACAAGACCGGACAAGACTGGACAAGACCCGGACAAGACCGGACAAGACCCGGACAAGACCGGACAAGACCGGACAAGACCCAGACAAGATCGGACAAGACCGGACAAGACACGGACAAGACCGGACAAGACCCAGACAAGACCGGACAAGACCGGACAAGACCCAGACAAGTCCGGGCAAGACCGGACTAGACCTTGACAATACCGGACAAGACCGGACAAGACCCAGACAAGACCGGACAAGACCCAGACAAGACCGGACAAGACCGGACAAGACCCTGACAAGACCGGACAAGACCGGACAAGACCCAGACAAGACCGGACAAGACCCAGACAAGACCGGACAAGACCGGACAAGACACAGACAAGACCGGACAAGACCCAGACAAGACCGGACAAGACCCAGACAAGACCGGACAAGACCGGACAAGACCGGACAAGACCCAGACAAGACCGGACAAGACCCAGACAAGACCGGACAAAACCGGACAAGACCCAGACAAGACCGGGCAAGACCGGACAAGACCCAGACAAGACCGGACAAGACCGGACAAGACCGGACAAGACCCAGACAAGACCGGACAAGACCCAGACAAGACCGGACAAGACCGGACAAGACCCAGACAAGACAGGACAAGACCGGACAAGACCCAGACAAGACCGGACAAGACCCGGACAAGACCAGACAAGACCGGACAAGACCCGGACAAGACCGGACAAGACCGGACAAGACCCGGACAAGACCCAGACAAGACCGGACAAGACCGGACAAGACCCAGACAGGACCGGACAAGACCGGACAAGACCCGGACAAGACCGGACAAGACCCAGACAAGACCGGACAAGACCCAGACAAGACCGGACAAGACCCGGACAAGACCGGACGAGACCCAGACAAGACCGGACAAGACCGGACGAGACCCAGACAAGACCGGACAAGGCCGGACGAGACCCAGACAAGACCGGACAAGACCGGACAAGACCGGACAAGACCCAGACAACACCGGACAAGACCGAACAAGACCCAGACAAGACCGGACAAGACCCAGACAAGACCGGACAAGAACGGACAAGACACAGACAAGACCAGACAAGACCGGACAAGACCGGACAAGACCCAGACAAGACCGGACAAAACCCAGACAAGACCGGACAAGACCGGACAAGACCGGACAAGACCCAGACAAGACCGGACATGACCGGACAAGACCCAGACAAGACCGGACAAGACCGGACAAGACCCAGACAAGACCGGGCAAGACCGGACAAGACCCAGACAAGACCGGACAAGACCGGACAAGACCCAGACAAGACCGGACAAGACCCAGACAAGACCGGACATGACCGGACAAGACCCAGACAAGACCGGACAAGACCGGTCAAGACCCAGACAAGACCGGACAAGACCCAGACAAGACCAGACAAGACCGGACAAGACCAAACAAGACCCAGACAAGACCGGACAAGACCCAGACAAGACCGGACATGACCGGACAAGACCCAGACAAGACCCGGACAAGACCGGAGAAGACCGGACGAGACCCAGACAAGACCGGACAAGACCGGATGAGACCCAGACAAGACCGGACAAGACCGGACAAGACCCAGACAACACCGGACAAGACCGGACAAGAACCAGACAAGACCGGACAAGACCCAGATAAGACCGGACAAGACCCAGACAAGACCGGACAAGACCCAGACAAGACCGGACAAGACCGGACAAGACCCAGACAAGACCGGACAAGACCCAGACAAGACCGGACAAGACCGGACAAGACCGGACAAGACCCAGACAAGACCGGACAAGACCCAGACAAGACCGGACAAGACCGGACAAGACCCAGACAAGACAAGACCGGACAAGACTGGACAAGACCCAGTCAAGACCGGACAAGACCCAGACAAGACCGGACAAGACCCAGACAAGACCGGACAAGACCGGACAAGACCCAGACAAGACCGGACAAGACCGGACAAGACCCAGACAAGACCGGACAAGAGCGGACTAGACCCTGACAAGACCGGACAAGACCGGACAAGACCCAGACAAGACCGGACAAGACCCAGACAAGACCGGACAAGACCGGACATGACCCTGACAAGACCGGACAAGACCGGACAAGACCCAGACAAGACCGGACAAGACCCAGACAAGACCGGACAAGACCCAGACAAGACCGGACAAGACCGGACAAGACACAGACAAGACCGGACAAGACCGGACAAGACCGGACAAGACCCGGACAAGACCGGACAAGACCCAGACAAGACCGGACAAGACCGGACAAGACCGGACAAGACCCAGACAAGACCGGACAAGACCGGACAAGACCCAGACAAGACAGGACAAGACCGGACAAGACCCAGACAAGACCGGACAAGACCGGACAAGACCCAGACAAGACCGGACAAGACCGGAGAAGACCCAGACAAGACCGAAAAAGACCCAGACAAGACCGGACAAGACCGGACAAGACCCAGACAAGACCGGACAAGACCCAGACAAGACCGGACAAGACCCGGACAAGACCGGACAAGACCGGACAAGACCCGGACAAGACCGGACAAGACCGGACAAGACCCGGACAAGACCCAGACAAGACCGGACAAGACCGGACAAGACCCAGACAAGACCGGACAAGACCGGACAAGACCCGGACAAGACCGGACAAGACCCAGACAAGACCGGACAAGACCCAGACAAGACCGGACAAGACCGGACAAGACCGGACGAGACCCAGACAAGACCGGACAAGACCGGACGAGACCCAGACAAGACCGGACAAGGCCGGACGAGACCCAGACAAGACCGGACAAGACCGGACAAGACCGGACAAGACCGGACAAGACCCAGACAACACCGGACAAGACCGGACAAGAACCAGACAAGACCGGACAAGACCGGATAAGACCGGACAAGACCCAGACAAGACCGGACAAGACCAGACAAGACCCAGACAAGACCGGACAAGACCGGACAAGACCCGGACAAGACCGGACAAGACCCAGACAAGACCGGACAAGACCGGACAAGACCCAGACAAGACCGGACAAGACCGGACAAGACCCAGACAAGACCGGACAAGACCGGACAAGACCCAGACAAGACCGGACAAGACCGGACAAGACCCAGACAAGACCGGACAAGACCCAGACAAGACCGGACATGACCGGACAAGACCCAGACAAGACCGGACAAGACCGGACAAGACCCAGACAAGACCGGACAAGACCCAGACAAGACCGGACAAGACCGGACAAGACCCAGACAAGACCGGACAAGACCGGACAAGAACCAGACAAGACCGGACAAGACCGGACAAGACCCAGACAAGACCGGACAAGACCGGACAAGACCGGACAAGACCCAGACAAGACCCAGACAAGACCGGACAAGACTCAGACAAGACCGGACAAGACCGGACAAGACCCAGACAAGACCGGACAAGACCCAGACAAGACCCGGACAAGACCGGACAAGACCGGACAAGACCCAGACAAGACCGGACAAGACCCGGACAAGACCGGACAAGACCAGACAAGACCCGGACAAGACCGGACAAGACCCGGACAAGACCGGACAAGACCGGACAAGACCGGACAAGACCCAGACAAGATCGGACAAGACCGGACAAGACACGGACAAGACCGGACAAGACCGGACAAGACCCAGACAAGACCGGACAAGACCGGACAAGACCCAGACAAGACCGGACAAGACCGGACTAGACCCTGACAAGACCGGACAAGACCGGACAAGACCCAGACAAGACCGGACAAGACCCAGACAAGACCGGACAAGACCGGACAAGACCCTGACAAGACCGGACAAGACCCTGACAAGACCGGACAAGACCGGACAAGACCCAGAGAAGACCGGACAAGACCGGACAAGAAACAGACAAGACCGGACAAGACCCAGACAAGACCGGACAAGACCCAGACAAGACCGGACAAGACCGGACAAGACCGGACAAGACCCAGACAAGACCGGACAGGACCGGACAAGACCCAGACAAGACCGGACAAGACCGGACAAGACCCAGACAAGACCGGGCAAGACCGGACAAGACCCAGACAAGACCGGACAAGACCGGACAAGACCCAGACAAGACCGGACAAGACCCAGACAAGACCGGACAAGACCGGACAAGACCCAGACAAGACCGGACAAGACCGGACAAGACCCAGACAAGACCGGACAAGACCCGGACAAGACCGGACAAGACCGGACAAGACCCGGACAAGACCGGACAAGACCGGACAAGACCCGGACAAGACCCAGACAAGACCGGACAAGACCGGACAAGACCCAGACAAGACCGGACAAGACCGGACAAGACCCAGACAAGACCGGACAAGACCCGGACAAGACCGGACAAGACCGGACAAGACCCGGACAAGACCGGACAAGACCGGACAAGACCCGGACAAGACCCAGACAAGACCGGACAAGACCGGACAAGACCGGACAAGACCCAGACAAGACCGGACAAGACCGGACAAGACTCGTACAAGACCGGACAAGACCCAGACAAGACCGGACAAGACCCAGACAAGACCGGACGAGACCCAGACAAGACCGGACAAGACCGGACGAGACGCAGACAAGACCGGACAAGGCCGGACGAGACCCAGACAAGACCGGACAAGACCGGACAAGACCGGACAAGACCCAGACAACACCGGACAAGACCGAACAAGAACCAGACAAGACCGGACAAGACCGGACAAGACCCAGACAAGACCGGACAAGACCGGACAAGACCCAGACAAGACCGGACAAGACCGGACAAGACCCAGACAAGACCGGACAAGACCCAGACAAGACCCGGACAAGACCGGACAAGACCGGACAAGACCGGACAAGACCCAGACAAGACCGGACAAGACCCGGACAAGACCGGACAAGACCGGACAAGACCCGGACAAGACCGGACAAGACCCGGACAAGACCGGACAAGACCGGACAAGACCCAGACAAGATCGGACAAGACCGGACAAGACACGGACAAGACCGGACAAGACCGGACAAGACCCAGACAAGACCGGACAAGACCGGACAAGACCCAGACAAGACCGGACAAGACCGGACTAGACCCTGACAAGACCGGACAAGATCGGACAAGACCCAGACAAGACCGGACAAGACCCAGACAAGACCGGACAAGACCGGACAAGACCCAGACAAGACCGGACAAGACCCAGACAAGACCCGGACAAGACCGGACAAGACCGGACAAGACCCAGACAAGACCGGACAAGACCCGGACAAGACCGGACAAGACCGGACAAGACCCGGACAAGACCGGACAAGACCCGGACAAGACCGGGCAAGACCGGACAAGACCCAGACAAGATCGGACAAGACCGGACAAGACACGGACAAGACCGGACAAGACCGGACAAGACCCAGACAAGACCGGACAAGACCGGACAAGACCCAGACAAGACCGGACAAGACCGGACTAGACCCTGACAAGACCGGACAAGATCGGACAAGACCCAGAAAAGACCGGACAAGACCCAGACAAGACCGGACAAGACCGGACAAGAACCTGACAAGACCGGACAAGACCGGACAAGACCCAGACAAGACCGGACAAGACCCAGACAAGACCGGACAAGACCGGACAAGACACAGACAAGACCGGACAAGACCCAGACAAGACCGGACAAGACCCGGACAAGACCGGACAAGACCGGACAAGACCCGGACAATACCGGACAAGACCGGACAAGACCCGGACAAGACCCAGACAAGACCGGACAAGACCGGACAAGACCCAGACAAGACCGGACAAGACCGGACAAGACCCAGACAAGACCGGACAAGACCCGGACAAGACCGGACAAGACCGGACAAGACCCGGACAAGACCGGACAAGACCGGACAAGACCCGGACAAGACCCAGACAAGACCGGACAAGACCGGACAAGACCCAGACAAGACCGGACAAGACCGGACAAGACCCGGACAAGACCGGACAAGACCCAGACAAGACCGGACAAGACCCAGACAAGACCGGACGAGACCCAGACAAGACCGGACAAGACCGGACGAGACCCAGACAAGACCGGACAAGGCCGGACGAGACCCAGACAAGACCGGACAAGACCGGACAAGACCGGACAAGACCCAGACAACACCGGACAAGACCGAACAAGAACCAGACAAGACCGGACAAGACCCAGACAAGACCGGACAAGACCGGACAAGACCGGAAAAGACCCAGACAAGACCGGACAAGACCGGACAAGACCCAGACAAGACCGGACAAGACCCAGACAAGACCCGGACAAGACCGGACAAGACCGGACAAGACCGGACAAGACCCAGACAAGACCGGACAAGACCCGGACAAGACCGGACAAGACCGGACAAGACCCGGACAAGACCGGACAAGACCCGGACAAGACCGGACAAGACCGGACAAGACCCAGACAAGATCGGACAAGACCGGACAAGACACGGACAAGACCGGACAAGACCGGACAAGACCCAGACAAGACCGGACAAGACCGGACAAGACCCAGACAAGACCGGACAAGACCGGACTAGACCCTGACAAAACCGGACAAGATCGGACAAGACCCAGACAAGACCGGACAAGACCCAGACAAGACCGGACAAGACCGGACAAGACCCAGACAAGACCGGACAAGACCCAGACAAGACCCGGACAAGACCGGACAAGACCGGACAAGACCCAGACAAGACCGGACAAGACCCGGACAAGACACGGACAAGACCGGACAAGACCGGACAAGACCCGGACAAGACCGGACAAGACCGGACAAGACCCAGACAAGACCGGACAAGACCGGACTAGACCCTGACAAGACCGGACAAGATCGGACAAGACCCAGACAAGACCGGACAAGACTGGACAAGACCGGACAAGACCCAGACAAGACCGGACAAGACCCAGACAAGACCGGACAAGACCGGACAAGACCCAGACAAGACCGGACAAGACCGGGCAAGACCCAGACAAGACCGGACAAGACCCGGACAAGACCAGACAAGACCGGACAAGACCCGGACAAGACCGGACAAGACCGGACAAGACCCGGACAAGACCCAGACAAGACCGGACAAGACCGGACAAGACCCAGACAAGACCGGACAAGACCGGACAAGACCCGGACAAGACCGGACAAGACCCAGACAAGACCGGACAAGACCCAGACAAGACCGGACAAGACCGGACAAGACCGGACGAGACCCAGACAAGACCGGACAAGACCGGACGAGACCCAGACAAGACCGGACAAGGCCGGACGAGACCCAGACAAGACCGGACAAGACCGGACAAGACCGGACAAGACCCAGACAACACCGGACAAGACCGAACAAGACCCAGACAAGACCGGACAAGACCCAGACAAGACCGGACAAGAACGGACAAGACACAGACAAGACCGGACAAGACCGGACAAGACCGGACAAGACCGGACAAGACCCGGACAAGACCGGACAAGACCGGACAAGACCCGGACAAGACCCAGACAAGACCGGACAAGACCGGACAAGACCCAGACAAGACCGGACAAGACCGGACAAGACCCGGACAAGACCCGGACAAGACCGGACAAGACCCAGACAAGACCGGACAAGACCGGACAAGACCCAGACAAGACCGGACAAGACCGGACAAGACCCAGACAAGACCGGACAAGACCCGGACAAGACCGGACAAGACCGGGCAAGACCCGGACAAGACCGGACAAGACCGGACAAGACCCGGACAAGACCCAGACAAGACCGGACAAGACCGGACAAGACCCAGACAAGACCGGACAAGACCGGACAAGACCCGGACAAGACCGGACAAGACCCAGACAAGACCGGACAAGACCCAGACAAGACCGGACAAGACCGGACGAGACCCAGACAAGACCGGACAAGGCCGGACGAGACCCAGACAAGACCGGACAAGACCGGACAAGACCGGACAAGACCCAGACAACACCGGACAAGACCGAACAAGACCCAGACAAGACCGGACAAGACCCAGACAAGACCGGACAAGAACGGACAAGACACAGACAAGACCGGACAAGACCGGACAAGACCGGACAAGACCCAGACAAGACCGGACAAGACCCAGACAAGACCGGACAAGACCGGACAAGACCGGACAAGACCGGACAAGACCCAGACAAGACCGGACAAGACCGGACAAGACCCAGACAAGACCGGACAAGACCGGACAAGACCCAGACAAGACCGGGCAAGACCGGACAAGACCCAGACAAGACCGGACAAGACCGGACAAGACCCAGACAAGACCGGACAAGACCCAGACAAGACCGGACAAGACCGGACAAGACCCAGACAAGACCGGACAAGACCGGACAAGACCCAGACAAGACCGGACAAGACCCGGACAAGACCGGACAAGACCGGACAAGACCCGGACAAGACCGGACAAGACCGGACAAGACCGGACAAGACCCGGACAAGACCCAGACAAGACCGGACAAGACCGGACAAGACCCAGACAAGACCGGACAAGACCGGACAAGACCCGGACAAGACCGGACAAGACCCGGACAAGACCGGACAAGACCCGGACAAGACCGGACAAGACCCAGACAAGACCGGACGAGACCCAGACAAGACCGGACAAGACCGGACGAGACCCAGACAAGACCGGACAAGGCCGGACGAGACCCAGACAAGACTGGACAAGACCGGACAAGACTGGACAAGACCGGACAAGACCGGACAAGACCCAGACAACACCGGACAAGACCGAACAAGAACCAGACAAGACCGGACAAGACCGGACAAGACCCAGACAAGACCGGACAAGACCGGACAAGACCCAGACAAGACCGGACAAGACCCAGACAAGACCGGACATGACCGGACAAGACCCAGACAAGACCGGACAAGACCGGACAAGACCCAGACAAGACCGGACAATAGACAATAGACAATAGACAATAGACAATAGACAATAGGTGCAGGAGTAGGCCATTCAGCCCTTCGAGCCAGCACCGCCATTCAATGCGATCATGGCTGATCACTCTCAATCAGTACCCCGTTCCTGCCTTCTCCCCATAACCCCTCACTCCGCTATCCTTAAGAGCTCTATCCAGCTCTCTCTTGAAAGCATCCAACGAACTGGCCTCCACTGCCTTCTGAGGCAGAGAATTCCACACCTTCACCACCCTCTGACTGAAAAAGTTCTTCCTCATCTCCGTTCTAAATGGCCTACCCCTTATTCTCAAACTGTGGCCCTTTGTTCTGGACTCCCCCAACATTGGGAACATGTTATCTGCCTCTAATGTGTCCAATCCCCTAATTATCTTATATGTTTCAATAAGATCCCCCCTCTTCCTTCTAAATTCTTGTGTATACAAGACCCAGACAAGACCGGACAAGACCGGACAAGACCCAGACAAGACCGGACAAGACCGGACAAGACCCAGACAAGATCGGACAAGACCGGACAAGACACGGACAAGACCGGACAAGACACGGACAAGACCGGACAAGACCCAGACAAGACCGGACAAGACCGGACAAGACCCAGACAAGACCGGACAAGACCGGACAAGACCCAGACAAGGCCGGACAAGACCGGACAAGATCGGACGAGACCCAGACAAGACCGGACAAGACCGGACGAGACCCAGACAAGACCGGACAAGACCGGACGAGACCCAGACAAGACCGGACAAGACCGGACGAGACCCAGACAAGACCGGACAAGACCGGACGAGACACAGACAAGACCGGACGAGACCCAGACAAGACCGGACAAGACCGGACGAGACCCAGACATGACCGGACAAGACCGAACGAGACCCAGACAAGACCGGACAAGACCGGACGAGACCCAGACAAGACCGGACAAGAGCAGACAAGGCCGGACAAGACCGGACAAGACCCAGACAAGGCCGGACAAGACCGGACAACACCCAGACAAGGCCGGACAAGACCCGGACAGGGCCGGACAAGACCGGACAAGACCCGGACAAGGCCGGACAAGACCGGACAAGACCCGGAAAAGGCCGGACAAGACCGGACAAGACCCGGACATGACCGGACAAGACTCAGACAAGACCGGACAAGACCCAGACAAGACCGGACAAGACCGGACAAGACCCGGACAAGACCGGACAAGACCCGGACAAGACCGGACAAGACCGGACAAGACCTGGACAAGACCGGACAAGACCCGGACAAGACCGGACAAGACCGTACAAGACCCGGACAAGACCCGGACAAGACCCGGACAAGACCCGGACAAGACCTGACAAGACCGGACAAGACCGGACAAGACCGGACAAGACCCGGACAAGACCGGACAAGACCGGACAAGACCGGACAAGACCGGACAAGACCAGACAAGACCGGACAAGACCGGACAAGACCCAGACAAGACCAGACAAGACCCAGACAAGACCGGACAAGACCGGACAAGACCGGACGAGACCCAGACAAGACCGGACAAGACCGGACGGGACCCAGACAAGACCGGACAAGGCCGGACGAGACCCAGACAAGACCGGACAATACCGGACAAGACCGGACAAGACCGGACAAGACCCAGACAACACCGGACAAGACCGGACAAGAACCAGACAAGACCGGACAAGACCGGACAAGACCCAGACAAGACCGGACAAGACCGGACGGGACCCAGACAAGACCGGACAAGGCCGGACGAGACCCAGACAAGACCGGACAAGACCGGACAAGATCGGACAAGACCCAGACAACACCGGACAAGACCGGACAAGAACCAGACAAGACCGGACAAGACCGGACAAGACCCAGACAAGACCGGACAAGACCGGACAAGACCCAGACAAGACCGGACAAGACCGGACAAGACCCAGACAAGACCGGAAAAGACCGGACAAGACCCAGACAAGACCGGACAAGACCGGACAAGACCTAGACAAGACCGGACAAGTCCGGACAAGACCCAGACAAGACCGGACAAGACCGGACAAGACCCAGACAAGACCGGACAAGACCCAGACAAGACCGGACATGACCGGACAAGACCCAGACAAGACCGGACAAGACCGGACAAGACCCAGACAAGACCGGACAAGACCCAGACAAGACCGGACAAGACCGGACAAGACCCAGACAAGACCGGACAAGACCGGACAAGACCCAGACAAGACCGGACAAGACCGGACAAGACCCAGACAAGACCGGACAAGACCGGACAAGACCGGACAAGACCCAGACAAGACCGGACAAGACCCAGACAAGACCGGACAAGACCGGACAAGACCCAGACAAGACCGGACAAGACCCAGACAAGACCGGACAAGACCGAGACAAGACCCAGACAAGACCCAGACAAGACCGGACAAGACCGGACAAGACCCAGACAAGACCGGACAAGACCCAGACAAGACCGGACAAGACCCAGACAAGACCGGACAAGACCCAGACAAGACCGGACAAGACCCAGACAAGACCGGACAAGACCGGACAAGACACAGACAAGACCCAGACAAGACCGGACAAGACCGGACAAGACCGGACAAGACCCAGACAAGACCGGACAAGACCCAGACAAGACCCGGACAAGACCGGACAAGACCGGACAAGACCCAGACAAGACCGGACAAGACCCAGACAAGACCGGACAAGACCGGACAAGACCCGGACAAGACCGGACAAGACCGGACAAGACCCGGACAAGACCGGACAAGACCCGGACAAGACCGGACAAGACCGGACAAGACCCAGACAAGATCGGACAAGACCGGACAAGACACGGACAAGACCGGACAAGACCCAGACAAGACCGGACAAGACCGGACAAGACCCAGACAAGACCGGACAAGACCGGACAAGACACGGACAAGACCGGACAAGACCCAGACAAGACCGGACAAGACCGGACAAGACCCAGACAAGACCGGACAAGACCGGACAAGACCCAGACAAGACCGGACAAGATCGGACGAGACCCAGACAAGACCGGACAAGACCGGACGAGACCCAGACAAGACCGGACAAGACCGGACGAGACCCAGACAAGACCGGACAAGACCGGACGAGACCCAGACAAGACCGGACAAGACCGGACGAGACCCAGACAAGACCGGACGAGACCCAGACAAGACCGGACAAGACCGGACGAGACCCAGACATGACCGGACAAGACCGGACGAGACCCAGACAAGACCGGACAAGACCGGACGAGACCCAGACATGACCGGACAAGAATCAGACAAGACCGGACAAGACTGGACAAGACCAGACAAGACCCAGACAAGACCGGACAAGACCCAGACAAGACCGGACAAGACCGGACAAGACCCAGACAAGACCGGACAAGACCCAGACAAGACCGGACAAGACCGGACAAGACCCAGACAAGACCGGACAAGACCCAGACAAGACCGGACAAGACCGGACAAGACCCGGACAAGACCGGACAAGACCGGACAAGACCGGACAAGACCCGGACAAGACCGGACAAGACCGGACAAGACCGGACAAGACCCGGACAAGACCCGGACAAGACCCGGACAAGACCCGGACAAGACCTGACAAGACCGGACAAGACCGGACAAGACCGGACAAGACCCGGACAAGACCGGACAAGACCCAGACAAGACCGGACAAGACCGGACAAGACCGGACAAGACCAGACAAGACCGGACAAGACCGGACAAGACCCAGACAAGACCGGACAAGACCGGACAAGACCCAGACAAGACCGGACAAGACCGGACAAGACCCAGACAAGACCGGACAAGACCGGACAAGACCCAGACAAGACCGGACAAGACCGGACAAGACCGGACAAGACCCAGACAAGACCGGACAAGACCGGACAAGACCCAGACAAGACCGGACAAGACCGTACAAGACCGGACAAGACCCAGACAAGACCAGACAAGACCGGACAAGACCCAGACAAGACCAGACAAGACCCAGACAAGACCGGACAAGACCGGACAAGACCGGACAAGACCCAGACAAGACCGGACAAGACCGGACAAGACCCAGACAAGACCTGACAAGACCGGACAAGACCCAGACAAGACCGGACAAGACCGGACAAGACCCAGACAAGACCGGACAATACCCAGACAAGACCGGACAAGACCGGACAAGACCCAGACATGACCGGACAAGACCGGACGAGACCCAGACAAGACCGGACAAGACCGGACGAGACCCAGACATGACCGGACAAGAATCAGACAAGACCGGACAAGACCGGACAAGACCCAGACAAGACCGGACAAGACCGGACAAGACCCAGACAAGACCCAGACAAGACCGGACAAGACCCAGACAAGACCGGACAAGACCGGACAAGACCCAGACAAGACCGGACAAGACCCAGACAAGACCGGACAAGACCGGACAAGACCCGGACAAGACCGGACAAGACCGGACAAGACCGGACAAGACCCGGACAAGACCGGACAAGACCGGACAAGACCCGGACAAGACCCGGACAAGACCCGGACAAGACCCGGACAAGACCCGGACAAGACCTGACAAGACCGGACAAGACCGGACAAGACCGGACAAGACCCGGACAAGACCGGACAAGACCCAGACAAGACCGGACAAGACCGGACAAGACCGGACAAGACCGGACAAGACCAGAGAAGACCGGACAAGACCGGACAAGACCCAGACAAGACCGGACAAGACCGGACAAGACCCAGACAAGACCGGACAAGACCGGACAAGACCCAGACAAGACCGGACAAGACCGGACAAGACCCAGACAAGACCGGACAAGACCGGACAAGACCGGACAAGACCCAGACAAGACCGGACAAGACCGGACAAGACCCAGACAAGACCGGACAAGACCGTACAAGACCGGACAAGACCCAGACAAGACCAGACAAGACCGGACAAGACCCAGACAAGACCAGACAAGACCCAGACAAGACCGGACAAGACCGGACAAGACCGGACAAGACCCAGACAAGACCGGACAAGACCGGACAAGACCCAGACAAGACCTGACAAGACCGGACAAGACCCAGACAAGACCGGACAAGACCGGACAAGACCCAGACAAGACCGGACAAGACCCAGACAAGACCGGACAAGACCGGACAAGACCCAGACAAGACCGGACAAGAACGGACAAGACCCAGACAAGACCGGACAAGACCGGACAAGACCCAGACAAGACCGGACAAGACCCAGACAAGACCGGACAGGACCGGACAAGACCCAGACAAGACCGGACAAGACCCAGACAAGACCGGACAAGACCGTACAAGACCGGACAAGACCCAGACAAGACCCAGACAAGACCGTACAAGACCGGACAAGACCCAGACAAGACCAGACAAGACCGGACAAGACCCAGACAAGACCAGACAAGACCCAGACAAGACCGGACAAGACCGGACAAGACCGGACAAGATCCACACAAGACCCAGACAAGACCCAGACAACACCGAACAAGACCGGACAAGACCCAGACAACACCGGACAAGACCCAGACAACACCGGACAAGACCCAGACAACACCGGACAAGACCCAGACAACACCAGACAAGACCCAGACAACACCGGACAAGACCGGACAAGACCCAGACAAGACCGGACAAGACCGGACAAGACCCAGACAAGACCGGACAAGACCGGACAAGACCCAGACAAGACCGGACAAGACCCAGACAAGACCGGACAAGACCCAGACAAGACCGGACAAGACCCAGACAAGACCGGACAAGACCCAGACAAGACCGGACAAGACCGGACAAGAACGGACAAGACCCAGACAAGACCGGACAAGACCCAGACAAGACCGGACAAGACCCAGACAAGACCGGACAGGACCGGACAAGACCCAGACAAGACCGGACAAGACCCAGACAAGACCGGACAAGACCGTACAAGACCGGACAAGACCCAGACAAGACCGTACAAGACCGGACAAGACCCAGACAAGACCAGACAAGACCGGACAAGACCCAGACAAGACCAGACAAGACCCAGACAAGACCGGACAAGACCGGACAAGACCGGACAAGATCCACACAAGACCCAGACAAGACCCAGACAACACCGAACAAGACCGGACAAGACCCAGACAACACCGGACAAGACCCAGACAACACCGGACAAGACCCAGACAACACCGGACAAGACCCAGACAACACTGGACAAGACCGGACAAGACCGGACAAGACCCAGACAACACCGGACAAGACCCAGACAACACCGGACAAGACCGGACAAGACCCAGACAAGACCGGACAAGACCGGACAAGACCCAGACAAGACCGGACAAGACCGGACAAGACCCAGACAAGACCGGACAAGACCCAGACAAGACCGGACAAGACCCAGACAAGACCGGACAAGACCCAGACAAGACCGGACAAGACCCAGACAAGACCGGACAAGAGCCAGACAAGACCAGACAAGACCGGACAAGACCCAGACAAGACCGGACAAGACCCAGACAAGACCGGACAAGACCGGACAAGACCCGGACAAGACCCGGACAAGACCGGACAAGACCGGACAAGACCGGACAAGACCGGACAAGACCCGGACAAGACCGGACAAGACCGGACAAGACCCGGACAAGACCGGACAAGACCGGACAAGACCCGGACAAGACCCAGACAAGACCGGACAAGACCGGACAAGACCCAGACAAGACCGGACAAGACCGGACAAGACCCGGACAAGACCGGACAAGACCCGGACAAGACCGGATAAGACCCGGACAAGACCGGACAAGACCCAGACAAGACCGGACGAGACCCAGACAAGACCGGACAAGACCGGACGAGACCCAGACAAGACCGGACAAGGCCGGACGAGACCCAGACAAGACCGGACAAGACCGGACAAGACCGGACAAGACCCAGACAACACCGGACAAGACCGGACAAGACCCAGACAAGACCGGACAAGACCGGACAAGACCGGACAAGACCCAGACAAGACCGGACAAGACCGGACAAGACCCAGACAAGACCGGACAAGACCGTACAAGACCGGACAAGACCCAGACAAGACCAGACAAGACCGGACAAGACCCAGACAAGACCAGACAAGACCCAGACAAGACCGGACAAGACCGGACAAGACCGGACAAGACCCAGACAAGACCGGACAAGACCGGACAAGACCCAGACAAGACCTGACAAGACCGGACAAGACCCAGACAAGACCGGACAAGACCGGACAAGACCCAGACAAGACCGGACAATACCCAGACAAGACCGGACAAGACCGGACAAGACCCAGACATGACCGGACAAGACCGGACGAGACCCAGACAAGACCGGACAAGACCGGACGAGACCCAGACATGACCGGACAAGAATCAGACAAGACCGGACAAGACCGGACAAGACCCAGACAAGACCGGACAAGACCGGACAAGACCCAGACAAGACCGGACAAGACCCAGACAAGACCGGACAAGACCGGACAAGACCCAGACAAGACCGGACAAGACCCAGACAAGACCGGACAAGACCGGACAAGACCCGGACAAGACCGGACAAGACCGGACAAGACCGGACAAGACCCGGACAAGACCGGACAAGACCGGACAAGACCCGGACAAGACCCGGACAAGACCCGGACAAGACCCGGACAAGACCCGGACAAGACCTGACAAGACCGGACAAGACCGGACAAGACCGGACAAGACCCGGACAAGACCGGACAAGACCCAGACAAGACCGGACAAGACCGGACAAGACCGGACAAGACCAGAGAAGACCGGACAAGACCGGACAAGACCCAGACAAGACCGGACAAGACCGGACAAGACCCAGACAAGACCGGACAAGACCGGACAAGACCCAGACAAGACCGGACAAGACCGGACAAGACCCAGACAAGACCGGACAAGACCGGACAAGACCGGACAAGACCCAGACAAGACCGGACAAGACCGGACAAGACCCAGACAAGACCGGACAAGACCGTACAAGACCGGACAAGACCCAGACAAGACCAGACAAGACCGGACAAGACCCAGACAAGACCAGACAAGACCCAGACAAGACCGGACAAGACCGGACAAGACCGGACAAGACCCAGACAAGACCGGACAAGACCGGACAAGACCCAGACAAGACCTGACAAGACCGGACAAGACCCAGACAAGACCGGACAAGACCGGACAAGACCCAGACAAGACCGGACAAGACCCAGACAAGACCGGACAAGACCGGACAAGACCCAGACAAGACCGGACAAGAACGGACAAGACCCAGACAAGACCGGACAAGACCGGACAAGACCCAGACAAGACCGGACAAGACCCAGACAAGACCGGACAGGACCGGACAAGACCCAGACAAGACCGGACAAGACCCAGACAAGACCGGACAAGACCGTACAAGACCGGACAAGACCCAGACAAGACCCAGACAAGACCGTACAAGACCGGACAAGACCCAGACAAGACCAGACAAGACCGGACAAGACCCAGACAAGACCAGACAAGACCCAGACAAGACCGGACAAGACCGGACAAGACCGGACAAGATCCACACAAGACCCAGACAAGACCCAGACAACACCGAACAAGACCGGACAAGACCCAGACAACACCGGACAAGACCCAGACAACACCGGACAAGACCCAGACAACACCGGACAAGACCCAGACAACACCAGACAAGACCCAGACAACATCGGACAAGACCGGACAAGACCCAGACAAGACCGGACAAGACCGGACAAGACCCAGACAAGACCGGACAAGACCGGACAAGACCCAGACAAGACCGGACAAGACCCAGACAAGACCGGACAAGACCCAGACAAGACCGGACAAGACCCAGACAAGACCGGACAAGACCCAGACAAGACCGGACAAGACCGGACAAGAACGGACAAGACCCAGACAAGACCGGACAAGACCCAGACAAGACCGGACAAGACCCAGACAAGACCGGACAGGACCGGACAAGACCCAGACAAGACCGGACAAGACCCAGACAAGACCGGACAAGACCGTACAAGACCGGACAAGACCCAGACAAGACCGTACAAGACCGGACAAGACCCAGACAAGACCAGACAAGACCGGACAAGACCCAGACAAGACCAGACAAGACCCAGACAAGACCGGACAAGACCGGACAAGACCGGACAAGATCCACACAAGACCCAGACAAGACCCAGACAACACCGAACAAGACCGGACAAGACCCAGACAACACCGGACAAGACCCAGACAACACCGGACAAGACCCAGACAACACCGGACAAGACCCAGACAACACTGGACAAGACCGGACAAGACCGGACAAGACCCAGACAACACCGGACAAGACCCAGACAACACCGGACAAGACCGGACAAGACCCAGACAAGACCGGACAAGACCGGACAAGACCCAGACAAGACCGGACAAGACCGGACAAGACCCAGACAAGACCGGACAAGACCCAGACAAGACCGGACAAGACCCAGACAAGACCGGACAAGACCCAGACAAGACCAGACAAGACCCAGACAAGACCGGACAAGAGCCAGACAAGACCAGACAAGACCGGACAAGACCCAGACAAGACCGGACAAGACCCAGACAAGACCGGACAAGACCGGACAAGACCCGGACAAGACCCGGACAAGACCGGACAAGACCGGACAAGACCGGACAAGACCGGACAAGACCCGGACAAGACCGGACAAGACCGGACAAGACCCGGACAAGACCGGACAAGACCGGACAAGACCCGGACAAGACCCAGACAAGTCCGGACAAGACCGGACAAGACCCAGACAAGACCGGACAAGACCGGACAAGACCCGGACAAGACCGGACAAGACCCGGACAAGACCGGACAAGACCCGGACAAGACCGGACAAGACCCAGACAAGACCGGACGAGACCCAGACAAGACCGGACAAGACCGGACGAGACCCAGACAAGACCGGACAAGGCCGGACGAGACCCAGACAAGACCGGACAAGACCGGACAAGACCGGACAAGACCCAGACAACACCGGACAAGACCGAACAAGAACCAGACAAGACCGGACAAGACCGGACAAGACCCAGACAAGACCGGACAAGACCCAGACAAGACCGGACAAGACCCAGACAAGACCGGACAAGACCCAGACAAGACCGGACAAGACCCAGACAAGACCGGACAAGAGCCAGACAAGACCAGACAAGACCGGACAAGACCCAGACAAGACCGGACAAGACCCAGACAAGACCGGACAAGACCGGACAAGACCCGGACAAGACCCGGACAAGACCGGACAAGACCGGACAAGACCGGACAAGACCGGACAAGACCCGGACAAGACCGGACAAGACCGGACAAGACCGGACAAGACCGGACAAGACCCGGACAAGACCCAGACAAGACCGGACAAGACCGGACAAGACCCAGACAAGACCGGACAAGACCCAGACAAGACCGGACAGGACCGGACAAGACCCAGACAAGACCGGACAAGACCCAGACAAGACCGGACAAGACCGTACAAGACCGGACAAGACCCAGACAAGACCCAGACAAGACCGTACAAGACCGGACAAGACCCAGACAAGACCAGACAAGACCGGACAAGACCCAGACAAGACCAGACAAGACCCAGACAAGACCGGACAAGACCGGACAAGACCGGACAAGATCCACACAAGACCCAGACAAGACCCAGACAACACCGAACAAGACCGGACAAGACCCAGACAACACCGGACAAGATCCAGACAACACCGGACAAGACCCAGACAACACCGGACAAGACCCAGACAACACCGGACAAGACCGGACAAGACCGGACAAGACCCAGACAACACCGGACAAGACCCAGACAACACCGGACAAGACCGGACAAGACCCAGACAAGACCGGACAAGACCGGACAAGACCCAGACAAGACCGGACAAGACCGGACAAGACCCAGACAAGACCGGACAAGACCCAGACAAGACCGGACAAGACCCAGACAAGACCGGACAAGACCCAGACAAGACCGGACAAGACCCAGACAAGACCGGACAAGAGCCAGACAAGACCAGACAAGACCGGACAAGACCCAGACAAGACCGGACAAGACCCAGACAAGACCGGACAAGACCGGACAAGACCCGGACAAGACCCAGACAAGACCGGACAAGACCGGACAAGACCGGACAAGACCGGACAAGACCCGGACAAGACCGGACAAGACCGGACAAGACCCGGACAAGACCGGACAAGACCGGACAAGACCCGGACAAGACCCAGACAAGACCGGACAAGACCGGACAAGACCCAGACAAGACCGGACAAGACCGGACAAGACCCGGACAAGACCGGACAAGACCCGGACAAGACCGGACAAGACCCGGACAAGACCGGACAAGACCCAGACAAGACCGGACGAGACCCAGACAAGACCGGACAAGACCGGACGAGACCCAGACAAGACCGGACAAGGCCGGACGAGACCCAGACAAGACCGGACAAGACCGGACAAGACCGGACAAGACCCAGACAACACCGGACAAGACCGAACAAGAACCAGACAAGACCGGACAAGACCGGACAAGACCCAGACAAGACCGGACAAGACCGGACAAGACCCAGACAAGACCGGACAAGACCCAGACAAGACCGGACATGACCGGACAAGACCCAGACAAGACCGGACAAGACCGGACAAGACCCAGACAAGACCGGACAATAGACAATAGACAATAGACAATAGACAATAGGTGCAGGAGTAGGCCATTCAGCCCTTCGAGCCAGCACCGCCATTCAATGCGATCATGGCTGATCACTCTCAATCAGTACCCCGTTCCTGCCTTCTCCCCATACCCCCTCACTCCGCTATCCTTAAGAGCTCTATCCAGCTCTCTCTTGAAAGCATCCAACGAACTGGCCTCCACTGCCTTCTGAGGCAGAGAATTCCACACCTTCACCACCCTCTGACTGAAAAAGTTCTTCCTCATCTCCGTTCTAAATGGCCTACCCCTTATTCTCAAACTGTGGCCCTTTGTTCTGGACTCCCCCAACATTGGGAACATGTTATCTGCCTCTAATGTGTCCAATCCCCTAATTATCTTATATGTTTCAATAAGATCCCCCCTCATCCTTCTAAATTCCAGTGTATACAAGACCCAGACAAGACCGGACAAGACCGGACAAGACCCAGACAAGACCGGACAAGACCGGACAAGACCCAGACAAGATCGGACAAGACCGGACAAGACACGGACAAGACCGGACAAGACCCAGACAAGACCCAGACAAGACCGGACAAGACCGGACAAGACCCAGACAAGACCGGACAAGACCGGACAAGACCCAGACAAGACCGGACAAGACCGGACAAGATCGGACGAGACCCAGACAAGACCGGACAAGACCGGACGAGACCCAGACAAGACCGGACAAGACCGGACGAGACCCAGACAAGACCGGACAAGACCGGACGAGACCCAGACAAGACCGGACAAGACCGGACGAGACACAGACAAGACCGGACGAGACCCAGACAAGACCGGACAAGACCGGACGAGACCCAGACATGACCGGACAAGACCGGACGAGGCCCAGACAAGACCGGACAAGACCGGACGAGACCCAGACAAGACCGGACAAGAGCAGACAAGGCCGGACAAGACCGGACAAGACCCAGACAAGGCCGGACAAGACCGGACAACACCCAGACAAGGCCGGACAAGACCCGGACAGGGCCGGACAAGACCGGACAAGACCCGGACAAGGCCGGACAAGACCGGACAAGACCCGGACAAGGCCGGACAAGACCGGACAAGACCCGGACATGACCGGACAAGACTCAGACAAGACCGGACAAGACCCAGACAAGACCGGACAAGACCGGACAAGACCCGGACAAGACCGGACAAGACCCGGACAAGACCGGACAAGACCGGACAAGACCTGGACAAGACCGGACAAGACCCGGACAAGACCGGACAAGACCGTACAAGACCCGGACAAGACCCGGACAAGACCCGGACAAGACCTGACAAGACCGGACAAGACCGGACAAGACCGGACAAGACCCGGACAAGACCAGACAAGACCGGACAAGACCGGACAAGACCAGACAAGACCGGACAAGACCGGACAAGACCCAGACAAGACCAGACAAGACCCAGACAAGACCGGACAAGACCGGACAAGACCGGACGAGACCCAGACAAGACCGGACAAGACCGGACGGGACCCAGACAAGACCGGACAAGGCCGGACGAGACCCAGACAAGACCGGACAATACCGGACAAGACCGGACAAGACCGGACAAGACCCAGACAACACCGTACAAGACCGGACAAGAACCAGACAAGACCGGACAAGACCGGACAAGACCGGACAAGACCCAGACAAGACCGGACAAGACCGGACGGGACCCAGACAAGACCGGACAAGGCCGGACGAGACCCAGACAAGACCGGACAAGACCGGACAAGACCGGACAAGACCCAGACAACACCGGACAAGACCGGACAAGAACCAGACAAGACCGGACAAGACCGGACAAGACCCAGACAAGACCGGACAAGACCGGACAAGACCCAGACAAGACCGGACAAGACCGGACAAGACCCAGACAAGACCGGAAAAGACCGGACAAGACCCAGACAAGACCGGACAAGACCGGACAAGACCCAGACAAGACCGGACAAGTCCGGACAAGACCCAGACAAGACCGGACAAGACCGGACAAGACCCAGACAAGACCGGACAAGACCCAGACAAGACCGGACAAGACCGGACAAGACCCAGACAAGACCGGACAAGACCCAGACAAGACCGGACAAGACCGAGACAAGACCCAGACAAGACCCAGACAAGACCGGACAAGACCGGACAAGACCCAGACAAGACCGGACAAGACCCAGACAAGACCGGACAAGACCGAGACAAGACCCAGACAAGACCCAGACAAGACCGGACAAGACCGGACAAGACCCAGACAAGACCGGACAAGACCCAGACAAGACCGGACAAGACCCAGACAAGACCGGACAAGACCCAGACAAGACCGGACAAGACCCAGACAAGACCGGACAAGACCGGACAAGACCCAGACAAGACCCAGACAAGACCGGACAAGACCGGACAAGACCGGACAAGACCCAGACAAGACCGGACAAGACCCAGACAAGACCCGGACAAGACCGGACAAGACCGGACAAGACCCAGACAAGACCGGACAAGACCGGACAAGACCCGGACAAGACCGGACAAGACCCGGACAAGACTGGACAAGACCGGACACGACCCAGACAAGATCGGACAAGACCGGACAAGACACGGACAAGACCGGACAAGACCCAGACAAGACCGGACAAGACCGGACAAGACCCAGACAAGACCGGACAAGACCGGACAAGACCCAGACAAGACCGGACAAGATCGGACGAGACCCAGACAAGACCGGACAAGACCGGACGAGACCCAGACAAGACCGGACAAGACCGGACGAGACCCAGACAAGACCGGACAAGACCGGACGAGACCCAGACAAGACCGGACAAGACCGGACGAGACCCAGACAAGACCGGACAAGACCGGACGAGACCCAGACAAGACCGGACAAGACCCAGACAAGACCGGACAAGACCGGACGAGACCCAGACATGACCGGACAAGACCGGACGAGACCCAGACAAGACCGGACAAGACCGGACGAGACCCAGACATGACCGGACAAGAATCAGACAAGACCGGACAAGACCGGACAAGACCAGACAAGACCCAGACAAGACCGGACAAGACCCAGACAAGACCAGACAAGACCCAGACAAGACCGGACAAGACCCAGACAAGACCGGACAAGACCGGACAAGACCCAGACAAGACCGGACAAGACCCAGACAAGACCGGACAAGACCGGACAAGACCCGGACAAGACCGGACAAGACCGGACAAGACCCGGACAAGACCGGACAAGACCGGACAAGACCCGGACAAGACCCGGACAAGACCCGGACAAGACCCGGACAAGACCTGACAAGACCGGACAAGACCGGACAAGACCGGACAAGACCCGGACAAGACCGGACAAGACCCAGACAAGACCGGACAAGACCGGACAAGACCGGACAAGACCAGACAAGACCGGACAAGACCGGACAAGACCCAGACAAGACCGGACAAGACCGGACAAGACCCAGACAAGACCGGACAAGACCGGACAAGACCGGACAAGACCAGACAAGACCGGACAAGACCGGACAAGACCCAGACAAGACCGGACAAGACCGGACAAGACCCAGACAAGACCAGACAAGACCGGACAAGACCCAGACAAGACCGGACAAGACCGGACAAGACCCAGACAAGACCGGACAAGACCGGAAAAGACCCAGACAAGACCGGACAAGACCGGACAAGACCCAGACAAGACCGGACAAGACCGTACAAGACCGGACAAGACCCAGACAAGACCAGACAAGACCGGACAAGACCCAGACAAGACCAGACAAGACCCAGACAAGACCGGACAAGACCGGACAAGACCGGACAAGACCCAGACAAGACCGGACAAGACCGGACAAGACCCAGACAAGACCTGACAAGACCGGACAAGACCCAGACAAGACCGGACAAGACCGGACAAGACCCAGACAAGACCGGACAAGACCCAGACAAGACCGGACAAGACCGGACAAGACCCAGACAAGACCGGACAAGAACGGACAAGACCCAGACAAGACCGGACAAGACCGGACAAGACCCAGACAAGACCGGACAAGACCCAGACAAGACCGGACAGGACCGGACAAGACCCAGACAAGACCGGACAAGACCCAGACAAGACCGGACAAGACCGGACAAGACCGGACAAGACCCAGACAAGACCCAGACAAGACCGTACAAGACCGGACAAGACCCAGACAAGACCAGACAAGACCGGACAAGACCCAGACAAGACCAGGCAAGACCCAGACAAGACCGGACAAGACCGGACAAGACCGGACAAGATCCACACAAGACCCAGACAAGACCCAGACAACACCGAACAAGACCGGACAAGACCCAGTCAACACCGGACAAGACCCAGACAACACCGGACAAGACCCAGACAACACCGGACAAGACCCAGACAACACCGGACAAGACCGGACAAGACCGGACAAGACCCAGACAACACCGGACAAGACCCAGACAACACCGGACAAGACCGGACAAGACCCAGACAAGACCGGACAAGACCGGACAAGACCCAGACAAGACCGGAAAAGACCGGACAAGACCCAGACAAGACCGGACAAGACCCAGACAAGACCGGACAAGACCCAGACAAGACCGGACAAGACCCAGACAAGACCGGACAAGACCCAGACAAGACCGGACAAGAGCCAGACAAGACCAGACAAGACCAGACAAGACCGGACAAGACCCAGACAAGACCGGACAAGACCCAGACAAGACCGGACAAGACCGGACAAGACCCGGACAAGACCCGGACAAGACCGGACAAGACCGGACAAGACCGGACAAGACCGGACAAGACCCAGACAAGAACCAGACAAGACCGGACAAGACCCGGACAAGACCTGACAAGACCGGACAAGACCGGACAAGACCGGACAAGACCCGGACAAGACCGGACAAGACCCAGACAAGACCGGACAAGACCGGACAAGACCGGACAAGACCAGACAAGACCGGACAAGACCGGACAAGACCCAGACAAGACCGGACAAGACCGGACAAGACCCAGACAAGACCGGACAAGACCGGACAAGACCCAGACAAGACCGGACAAGACCGGACAAGACCCAGACAAGACCGGACAAGACCGGACAAGACCCAGACAAGACCGGACAAGACCGGACAAGACCCAGACAAGACCGGACAAGACCGTACAAGACCGGACAAGACCCAGACAAGACCAGACAAGACCGGACAAGACCCAGACAAGACCAGACAAGACCCAGACAAGACCGGACAAGACCGGACAAGACCGGACAAGACCCAGACAAGACCGGACAAGACCGGACAAGACCCAGACAAGACCTGACAAGACCGGACAAGACCCAGACAAGACCGGACAAGACCGGACAAGACCCAGACAAGACCGGACAAGACCCAGACAAGACCGGACAAGACCGGACAAGACCCAGACAAGACCGGACAAGAACGGACAAGACCCAGACAAGACCGGACAAGACCCAGACAAGACCGGACAGGACCGGACAAGACCCAGACAAGACCGGACAAGACCCAGACAAGACCGGACAAGACCGGACAAGACCGGACAAGACCCAGACAAGACCCAGACAAGACCGTACAAGACCGGACAAGACCCAGACAAGACCAGACAAGACCGGACAAGACCCAGACAAGACCAGACAAGACCCAGACAAGACCGGACAAGACCGGACAAGACCGGACAAGATCCACACAAGACCCAGACAAGACCCAGACAAGACCCAGACAACACCGAACAAGACCGGACAAGACCCAGACAACACCGGACAAGACCCAGACAACACCGGACAAGACCCAGACAACACCGGACAAGACCCAGACAACACCGGACAAGACCGGACAAGACCGGACAAGACCCAGACAACACCGGACAAGACCCAGACAACACCGGACAAGACCGGACAAGACCCAGACAAGACCGGACAAGACCGGACAAGACCCAGACAAGACCGGACAAGACCGGACAAGACCCAGACAAGACCGGACAAGACCCAGACAAGACCGGACAAGACCCAGACAAGACCGGACAAGACCCAGACAAGACCGGACAAGACCCAGACAAGACCGGACAAGACCCAGACAAGACCAGACAAGACCGGACAAGACCCAGACAAGACCGGACAAGACCCAGACAAGACCGGACAAGACCGGACAAGACCCGGACAAGACCCGGACAAGACCGGACAAGACCGGACAAGACCGGACAAGACCCAGACAAGACCCAGACAAGACCGGACAAGACCCAGACAAGACCGGACAAGACCCAGACAAGACCGGACAAGACCGGACAAGACCCAGACAAGACCGGACAAGACCCAGACAAGACCGGACAAGACCGGACAAGACCGGACAAGACCCAGACAAGACCGGACAAGACCGGACAAGACCCAGACAAGACCGGACAAGACCGGACAAGACCAGACAAGACCGGACAAGACCGGACAAGACCCAGACAAGACCCAGACAAGACCCAGACAAGACCGGACAAGACCGAGACAAGACCCAGACAAGACCGGACAAGACCGGACAAGACCAGACAAGACCCAGACAACACCGGACAAGACCCAGACAACACCGGACAAGACCGGACAAGACCGGACAAGACCCAGACAACACCGGACAAGACCCAGACAACACCGGACAAGACCGGACAAGACCCAGACAAGACCGGACAAGACCGGACAAGACCCAGACAAGACCGGACAAGACCGGACAAGACCCAGACAAGACCGGACAAGACCCAGACAAGACCGGACAAGACCCAGACAAGACCGGACAAGACCCAGACAAGACCGGACAAGACCCAGACAAGACCGGACAAGACCGGACAAGACCCAGACAAGACCGGACAAGACCCAGACAAGACCGGACAAGACCCAGACAAGACCGGACAAGACCGGACAAGACCCAGACAAGACCGGACAAGACCCAGACAAGACCGGACAAGACCGGACAAGACCGAGACAAGACCCAGACAAGACCGGACAAGACCGGACAAGACCCAGACAAGACCAGACAAGACCCAGACAACACCGGACAAGACCCAGACAACACCGGACAAGACCGGACAAGACCGGACAAGACCCAGACAACACCGGACAAGACCCAGACAACACCGGACAAGACCGGACAAGACCCAGACAAGACCGGACAAGACCGGACAAGACCCAGACAAGACCGGACAAGACCGGACAAGACCCAGACAAGACCGGACAAGACCCAGACAAGACCGGACAAGACCCAGACAAGACCGGACAAGACCCAGACAAGACCGGACAAGACCCAGACAAGACCGGACAAGACCGGACAAGACCCAGACAAGACCGGACAAGACCCAGACAAGACCGGACAAGACCGGACAAGACCCGGACAAGACCCGGACAAGACCGGACAAGACCGGACAAGACCGGACAAGACCGGACAAGACCCAGACAAGACCCAGACAAGACCGGACAAGACCCAGACAAGACCCGGACAAGACCCAGACAAGACCGGACAAATCCGGACAAGACCCAGACAAGACCGGACAAGACCCAGACAAGACCGGACAAGACCGGACAAGACCGGACAAGACCCAGACAAGACCGGACAAGACCGGACAAGACCCAGACAAGACCGGACAAGACCGGACAAGACCCAGACAAGACCGGACAAGACCGGACAAGACCCAGACAAGACCCAGACAAGACCCAGACAAGACCGGACAAGTCCGAGACAAGACCCAGACAAGACCGGACAAGACCGGACAAGACCCAGACAAGACCAGACAAGACCCAGACAAGACCGGACAAGACCGGACAAGACCGGACAAGACCGGACAAGACCCAGACAAGACCGGACCACCTGAGGGTTCTGCAAGAACAGAGCCGACCCCATAAGGGTATCAGGAAGCAGTGCAAGATATTGATAACAAGGCCCAGACTCTGCACCACCTGAGGGTTCTGCAAGAACAGAGCCGACCCCATAAGGGTATCAGGAGGCAGGGTGAGATAATGACACAATGTGTAAAACCGGCAAATCCCACCCAGGAAACATTGCAAAAATTGGCATCTAATGCTGGAACGTGGGTAAAGCCAAACAAACACGACATATTTTAAATGAACATTACCAAAACAGCCTGTGATATGCCCATGACAAAGGAAAGGCCAAACCTCACCAGAAAAGAGAGGGAGACCATGGCAGAGCTGAGGGATAAAAATGAGATTGTGATAAAACCAGCAGACAAGGGGAGCAGTAGGGATACAAATTAATGTCAATATGGGGCCTGCTCCCACTGGGTAATAGACAAAAACATAGAACAGGGTGACAGGAGAGACCGGATAGCACAGAGGATAACCTGTGAGCAAAATAATGGGGTGTATGCAGTTTAATGTAAGGAGTGTAACTTACTGTACATAGGCGAAACAGGTAACAGCCTCAGAATCAGCCTGACAGGACACCTCAGCAACACATAAAGTCCATACCCAGTAGTTGACACTCCCAGCAGCACGGGACCCAGTCCCTAGAGATCATGGGCCTAGAAACAAACATAAATTAGTCAACCGGGTGTCGGAAGAGGGCAGAGGGGATATGGATTGAAGCGTTAGACGCGAGAGGCCAAGGGCCTCAACCAAGCATAAACTCAAACTCAGGGTGGACCCTGACTGACTCTTAAAAATCTACAGAAGGGCAAGTGCAAAGGTCAACAGATTTGTACGAGGGTGATGAGACCGTGGGCCAGAGCAAAGTGGCAGTACATGGTGAAAAGGAATCTCCAGGCAGAGATCATTGAGCACCAGAGGGCATTTTGTCCCACTGTCCGATAAATCACAACCTAACCTTAGCAGTGACACGGGCCTCATCACCTTTACAAATCAAAACCGCAGGAGGAGCAAGCCACAAAAAAGATTCAAACGGAGTCAGGAGGGTGAAACCCAATCCAAGGGGGAATATAATGTAAGGGTACCAGCCTAGATAGTGAGGATTGAAATAATCACAGGCTCCGATTTATGCAATCCTTCAAACCTAAAAACAACTTTAGGATAGAATAGCAGGGAGAACCACACAGGGTGCCAACAACCCAAAAGACCCCTGACACCTACTCCTACCTCACAAGGATAGATGATACCCTCACCCCGGAGGGGGTCCCTATGCACCCTTCCCCACCCATAAACTTAACCCTAACACCGGACTGCACCGGACCACCCCAAACAGTCCCCCAAAAACCCTAGGCACCCACCCTCAAACCCCAGCAAGGTAGACGGCATGCCAGAGATGGCCAATGTGCCCACCCCCCAAACCTAACCCTAACACGGAACGGCACTGGATCACCCCAAACAGCCCCAAAAAGACCCTTGGCACCTACCCTGAACTCAACAAAGATAGGAAATAACCCCCACCCACAGAATCTAACCCTAACATCGGGTTGCATAGGACCTCCCCAAACAACCCAAAAGAGGATCTTAAACCTTTGTAAATAGATGATCCATCCGAGTACCCTCTAGACCCAGAGACCCCCCACCCCATCACACCTGGAACACACCTAGCTCCCCCAGAAAAGACGGACAATTGAAGGGAGTGATAGGACCCTTACACACTCACAACACGATACCCACTCCCGCCTCAGCCCACCTCAGAGACCCCCCCCCACCACACAACGGCCACTAGCTCCACACAGACCAGGTGCAGGTTTGCAAAGCCCACTCACTCACAACAAAGACTTTCAGAACATGATAAAGACAGGAGGCCAGAGGAATGCTGAAAACATTAACATCAGATAAAACAGCAGGAGGCCAGGAACACAAACAATCAAACAAACACAAAGAATAGGGATGACATCAACAGTCCCAACCAAAGTGACCAGTCCCAAGTCAGCAGATGGAAAGGACATACCCAGAAAGGGAGGGATTTTCAACCCACCCTTTAAAACTCCCCACCGACCAGTAGTAGTTATTGATTTTTCCCTGACGAAGCTACAGCAAGAGCGAAACTGGAGGCTTGTTACCCAGTCACCGGTCCCAGGACTCAGCACATGGGAGGAGTAAATCCAGAAAGGTAGGGACATCAACCTACCCTTTAAAACCCCTTATCGGCTAGAAGTTGAGTAGAGCTGCGAGTTGAGCTGCAAGTTTAAAACAGGAGGGTATGAAACTGAGGGGGGTGTACCTGGGACGCCAGGTTTCACCGTTGAGCCCTCTGGAGACGTTGTGGGCTTATCAATGAAACGTCGAGGAAGGAGGGTACCCACCTGATGACCCCGATGACGTACCTACCCTACCTTTCACCAGGGAAAAGTTCAGCAAGTGGTCTCCGTAAGCCGGAAAAAACCAAAGACTTGTGGAGCACCTGGGTGTAAACTGTACTAGAGATATTTGATGTTTATAGTTTACTGCACTAGTATTGCATTGTAGAAACTGTACTAGAGATACTTGATGTTTATAGTTTACTGCAGTAGTATTGCATTGTACTAACTGAGCCAGAAGTTTTGGGAACACACTTTCGTGAACACACTTTTGGGAACACACAATTGGGAACACACTTTTGGGAACACACACTTGGGAACACAGTTTTGGGAACACACTTTCGTGAACACACTTTTGGGAACACACTTTTTGGGAACACACACTTGGGAACACACTTTTGGGAACACAATTTTAGGAACACACAGTTGGGAACACACAGTTGGGAACACACTTTTGGGAACACACTTTTGGGAACACACTTTTGGGAACATACACTTTTGGGACCACGCACTGGGTAATGCACACATGGGAACGCACACTTGGGAACGCACTTTTGGGAATGCACACTTGGGAAAGCACACTTGGGAACGCACTTTTTGGGGAACGCACTTTTGGGAACATACTTTTGCGGGAACGCACTTTTGGGAACGCACTTTTTGGAACACAAACTTGGGAACACACTTTTGGAACACACTTTTGGGAATACACACATGGGAACACACTTTTGGGAACTCACATGGGAATACACTTTTGGGAACACACTTTTGGGAACACACTTTTGGAAACACACTTTTGGGAACACACTTTTGGGAATACACACATGGGAACACACTTTTGGGAACTCACACGGGAATACACTTTTGGGAACACACTTTTGGGAGCACACTTTTGGAAACACACTTTTGGGAACACACTTTTGGGAACACACTTTTGGAACACACACATGGGAACACACTTTTGGGAACATACGTTCGGGAACACATAATTGGGAACACACTTTTGGGAACACACACTTGGGACACACTTTTGGGAACACACTTTTGGGAACACACACTTGGGAACACACTTTTGGGAACGTACTTTTCGGAACACACACTTGGGAACACACTTTTGGGAACACACTTTTGGAAACACATTTTTTGGAACACACATTTGGGAACACACTTTGGAACACACTCATGGGAACACACGTTCGGGAACACACAATTGGGAACACACTTTTGGGAACACACACTTGGGAACACAGTTTTGGGAACACACTTTCGGGAACACACTTTTGGGGACACACTTTTGGGAACACACACTTTTGGGATCACGCACTGGGTAACGCACACATGGGAACGCATATTTGGGAACACACTTTTGGGAACACACTTTTGGGAATACACACATGGGAACACACTTTTGGGAACTCACACGGGAATACACTTTTGGGAACACACTTTTGGGAGCACACTTTTGGAAACACACTTTTGGGAACACACTTTTGGGAACACACTTTTGGAACACACACATGGGAACACACTTTTGGGAACATACGTTCGGCAACACATAATTGGGAACACACCTTTGGGAACACACACTTGGGAACACACTTTTGGGAACACACTTTCAGGAACACACTTTTGGGAACACACTTTTTGGGAACACACACTTGGGTACACACTTTTGGAAACACACACTTGGGAACACAGTTTTGGGAACACACTTTCAGGAACACACTTTTGGGAACACACTTTTGGGAACACACTTTTGGGAACACACACTTTTGGGAACACACACTGGGGAACACACAGTTGGGAACACACTTTTGGGAACACACACTTTTGGGACCACGCACTGGGTAACGCACACATGGGAACGCATACTTGGGAACACACTTTTGGGAACGCACACTTGGGAACGCACTTTTTGGAGAACGCACTTTTGGGAACATACTTTTGCGGGAACGCACTTTTGGGAACATACGTTCCGGAACACATAATTGGGAACACACCTTTGGGAACACACACTTGGGAACACACTTTTGGGAACACGCTTTCGGGAACACACACTTGGGTACACACTTTTGGGAACACACACTTTTGGGAACACACACTGGGGAACACACAGTTGGGAACACACTTTTGGGAACACACTTTTGGGAACACACACTTTTGGGATCACGCACTGGGTAACGCACACATGGGAACGCATACTTGGGAACACACTTTTGGGAACGCACACTTGGGAACGCACTTTTTGGGGAACGCACTTTTGGGAACAAACTTTTGCGGGAACGCACTTTTGGGAACGCACTTTTGGGAACACACACTTGGGAACACACTTTTGGGTACACACTTTTGGGAATACACACATGGGAACACACTTTTGGGAACTCACACTTGGGAATACACTTTTGGGAACACACTTTTGGGAACACACTTTTGGAAACACACTTTTGGGAACACACTTTTGGGAACACACACTTGGGAACACACTTTTGGGAACTCACACTTGGGAATACACTTTTGGGAACACACTTTTGGGAACACACTTTTGGAAACACACTTTTGGGAACACACTTTTGGGAACACACACTTGGGAACACACTTTACGGAACTCACACTTGGGAATACACTTTTGGGAACACATTTTTGGGAACACACTTTTGGGAACACACATTGGAACACACACATGGGAACACACGTTCGGAAACACACAATTGGGAACACACTTTTGGGAACACACACTTGGGAACACAGTTTTGGGAACACACTTTCGTGAACACACTTTTGGGAACACACTTTTTGGGAACACACACTTGGGAACACACTTTTGGGAACACAATTTTAGGAACACACAGTTGGGAACACACAGTTGGGAACACACTTTTGGGAACACACTTTTGGGAACATACTTTTGCGGGAACGCACTTTTGGGAACGCACTTTTTGGAACACAAACTTGGGAACACACTTTTGGGAACACACTTTTGGGAATACACACATGGGAACACACTTTTGGGAACTCACATGGGAATACACTTTTGGGAACACACTTTTGGGAACACACTTTTGGAAACACACTTTTGGGAACACACTTTTGGGAACACACTTTTGGGAATACACACATGGGAACACACTTTTGGGAACTCACACGGGAATACCCTTTTGGGAACACACTTTTGGGAGCACACTTTTGGAAAAACACTTTTGGGAACACACTTTTGGAACACACACATGGGAACACACTTTTGGGAACATACGTTCGGGAACACATAATTGGGAACACACTTTTGGGAACACACACTTGGGACACACTTTTGGGAACACACTTTTGGGAACACACACTTGGGAACACACTTTTGGGAACGTACTTTTCGGAACACACACTTGGGAACACACTTTTGGGAACACACTTTTGGAAACACATTTTTTGGAACACACATTTGGGAACACACTTTGGAACACACTCATGGGAACACACGTTCGGGATCACACAATTGGGAACACACACTTGGGAACACAGTTTTGGGAACACACTTTCGGGAACACACTTTTGGGAACACACTTTTGGGAACACACACTTTTGGGAACACACACTTTTGGGATCACGCACTGGGTAACGCACACATGGGAACGCATACTTGGGAACACACTTTTGGGAACACACTTTTGGGAATACACACATGGGAACACACTTTTGGGAACTCACACGGGAATACACTTTTGGGAACACACTTTTGGGAGCACACTTTTGGAAACACACTTTTGGGAACACACTTTTGGGAACACACTTTTGGAACACACACATGGGAACACACTTTTGGGAACATACGTTCGGGAACACATAATTGGGAACACACTTTTGGGAACACACACTTGGGAACACACTTTTGGGAACGTACTTTTCAGAACACACACTTGGGAACACACTTTTGGGAACACACTTTTGGAAACACATTTTTTGGAACACACTTTTGGGAACACACTTTGGAACACACACATGGGAACACACGTTCGGGAACACACAATTGGGAACACACTTTTGGGAACACACACTTGGGAACACAGTTTTGGGAACACACTTTCGGTAACACACTTTTGGGAACACACTTTTGGGATCACGCACTGGGTAACGCACACATGGGAACGCATACTTGGGAACACACTTTTGGGAATGCACACTTGGGAACGCACTTTTTGGGGAACGCACTTTTGGGAACAAACTTTTGCGGGAACGCACTTTTGGGAACGCACTTTTGGGAACACATACTTGGGAACACACTTTTGGGAACACACTTTTGGGAATACACACATGGGAACACACTTTTGGGAACACACTTGGGAATACACTTTTCAGAACACACTTTTGGAAAGACACTTTTGGGAACACACTTTTGGGAACACACACTTGGGAACACACTTTTGGGAACTCACACTTGGGAATACACTTTTGGGAACACACTTTTGGGAACACTTTTGGAAACACACTTTTGGGAACACACTTTTGGGAACACACACTTGGGAACACAGTTTTGGGAACACACTTTCGGGAACACACTTTTGGGAACACACTTTTTGGGAACACACACTTGGGAACACACTTTTGGGAAGACAATTTTAGGAACACACAGTTGGGAACACACAGTTGGGAACACACTTTTGGGAACACACTTTTGGGAACACACTTTTGGAAACGTACACTTTTGGGACCACGCACTGGGTAATGCACACATGGGAACACACACTTGGGAACGCACTTTTGGGAACACACACTTGGGAAAGCACACTTGGGAACGCACCTTTTGGGGAACGCACTTTTGGGAACATACTTTTGCGGGAACGCACGTTTGGGAACGCACTTTTGGGAACACACCTTTGGGAATACACACATGGGAACACACTTTTGGGAACTCACACGGGAATACACTTTTGGGAACACACTTTTGGGAACACGCTTTTGGAAACACACTTTTGGGAACACACTTTTGGGACCCCATTTTGGGAATACACACATGGGAACACACTTTTGGGAACTCACACGGGAATACACTTTTGGGAACACACTTTTGGGAGCACACTTTTGGAAACACACTTTTGGGAACACACTTTTGGAACACACACATGGGAACACACTTTTGGGAACACACTTTTGGGAACACACGTTCGGGAACACACAATTGGGAACACACTTTTGGGAACACACACTTGGGACACACTTTTGGGAACACACTTTTGGGAACACACACTTGGGAACACACTTTTGGGAACTCACACTTGGGAACTCACACTTTTGGGAACACACTTTTGGGAAAACACTTTGGGGAACACACACTTGAGAACACACGTTTGGAAACACACTTTTGGGAACACACACTTGGGAACACTCTTTTGGGAACACACTTTTGGGAACACACTTTTAGGAACACACTTGGAACACACTGTTGGGAACACGCTTTTGGGAACACACTTTTGGGAACACACACTTTTGGGAACACACTGGTGAACGCACACATCAGAAAGCACACTTGGGAACACACTTTTGTAAACGCACACTTGGGAACGTACACTTGGGAAAGCACACCTGGGAATGCACACTTGGGAACGCACACTTGGACACGCACTTTTGGGAACGCACTTTTTGGGGAGCGCTCTTTTGGGAACATACCTTTGGGGAATACACTTTTGGAAACACACTTTTGGGAACTCATACTTGGGAACACATTTTTGGGAACACACTTTTGGAGCACACTTTCTGGAACACACTTTTGGGAACATACTTTTGGGAACACACACTTGGGAACACACTTTTGGGAACTCACACTTGGGAATACACTTTAGGGAGCACACTTTTGGGAACACACACGTGGGAACACACTTTTGGGAAAATATATTTTGGGAACACACACTTGGGAACACACTTTTGGGAACACGCACTTGGGAACACACACTTGGAAACACACTTTTGGGAACACACTTTTGGGGAAACACTTTTCGGAACACACTTTTGGGTACAAACTTTTGGGACCGCACACTTGGGAACGCACACTTGGGAACACACTTTCTGGAACACACTTTTGGGAACACACACTGGAACACACTTTTGGGAACTCACACTTGGGAATACACTTTTGGAAACACACTTTTGGGAACACACTTTTGGAACACACATATGGGAACACAACTTTGGGAACTCATACTTGGGAACACATTTTTGGGAACACACTTTTGGAACACACTTTCTGGAACACACATTTGGGAACACACACTTGGGAACACACTTTTGGGAAATCACACTTGGGAATACACTTTTGGGAACGCTCACTTGGGAATGTACACTTGAGAACGCACACTTGGGAATGCACTTTTGGGAACAAACTTTTGGGAACACACTTGGGAACACACTTTTGGGAAAATACTTTTTGGGAACACACACTTGGGAACACACTTTTGGGAACACACTTTTGGGAACACCCTTTTGGGAACACGCACTTGGGAACACACACTTGGGAACACACTTTTCGGAACACACTTTTCTGAACACACTTTTGGGAATGCACACTTTTGGGAACGCACACTTGGGAACACATTTTTGGGAATGCACACTTGGGAGCGCACACTTTGGAATGCACATTTTGGGGAACGCACTTTTTGGGGAACGCACTTTTGGGAACATACTTTTGGGAGAATGCACTTTTGGGAACGCACTGTTGGGAACACACACTTGGGAACACACTTTCTGGAACACACTTTTGGGAACACACTTTTGGGAACACACACTTGGGAACACACTTTTGGGAACTCACACTTGGGAATACACTTTTGGGAACACACTTTTGGGAACACCCTTTTGGCAGGTTTGCTAGTGCGACACCTGTGGCTTTAAACTAAGTAGTGGGGGGGAGGGGTTGACAAATTGGGAATACGAAGACGAGGTTAAAGGGAATACAGGAGATATTGCAGAAGACTCTCGGAAGAATGGGAACAGAAGTTCTAGAGGGGAAAAGAGATTAAGGGCAGGGCCATTTGTGACAGATGTGAGAGGGGAGGTAAATACAGAAGTTAAAGTGTTGTACTTAAATGCGCGTAGTATAAAAAATAAAGTGGATGAGCTTGAGGCTCAGTTAGTCATGGGCAAGTATGATGTTGTAGGGATCACCGAGACATGGCTACAAGAGGACCAGGGCTGGGAACTGAATATTCAGGGGTACACAACATATAGAAAAGACAGACAGGTGGGCAGAGGGGGTGGGGTTGCTCTGCTGGTAAGGAATGATATTCATTCCCTTGCAAGGGGTGACATAGAATCAGGAGATGTTGAATCAGTATGGATAGAAATGAGGAATTGTAAGGGTAAAAAGACCCTAAAGGTAAACTAGCCAAAAGACCCTAAGGGTAAACTAGCCAATAATATAAAGGAGGATAGCAAAAGTTTTTTTAGGTACGTGAAGAGGAAAAAAATAGTCAAGGCAAATGTGGGTCCCTTGAAGACAGAAGCAGGGGAGTTTATTATGGGGAACAAAGAAATGGCAGACGAGTTAAACCGTTACTTTGGATCTGTCTTCACTGAGGAAGATACACACAATCTCCCAAATGTTCTAGGGGCTGGAGAACCTAGGGTGATGGAGGAACTGAAGGAAATCCACATTAGGCAGGAAATGGTTTTGGGTAGACTGATGGGACTGAAGGCTGATAAATCCCCAGGGCCTGATGGTCTGCATCCCAGAGTACTTAAGGAGGTGGCTCTAGAAATAGTGGAAGCATTGGAGATCATTTTTCAATGTTCTATAGATTCAGGATCAGTTCCTGTGGATTGGAGAATAGCAAATGTTATCCCACTTTTTAAGAAAGGAGGGAGAGAGAAAACGGGTAATTATAGACCAGTTAGTCTGACATCAGTGGTGGGGAAAATGCTGGAGTCAATTATAAAAGACGAAATTGCTGAGCATTTGGATAGCAGTAACGGGATCGTTCCGAGTCAGCATGGATTTACGAAGGGGAAATCATGCTTGACAAATCTACTGGAATTTTTTGAGGATGTAACTAGGAAAATTGACAAGGGAGAGTCAGTGGATGTGGTGTACCTCGACTTTCAGAAAGCCTTCGACAAGGTCCCACATAGGAGATTAGTGGGCAAAATTAGGGCACATGGTATTGGGGGTAGGGTACTGACATGGATAGAAAATTGGTTAACAGACAGAAAGCAAAGAGTGGGGATAAATGGGTCCCTTTCGGAATGGCAGGCAGTGACCAGTGGGGTACCGCAAGGTTCGGTGCTGGGACCCCAGCTATTTACGATATACATTAATGACTTAGACGAAGGGATTAAAAGTACCATTAGCAAATTTGCAGATGATACTAAGTTGGGGGGTAGTGTGAATTGTGAGGAAGATGCAATAAGGCTGCAGGGTGACCTGGACAGGTTGTGTGAGTGGGCGGATACATGGCAGATGCAGTTTAATGTAGATAAGTGTGAGGTTATTCACTTTGGAAGTAAGAATAGAAAGGCAGATTATTATCTGAATGGTGTCAAGTTAGGAGGAGGGGGAGTTCAACGAGATCTGGGTGTCCTAGTGCATCAGTCAATGAAAGGAAGCATGCAGGTTCAGCAGGCAGTGAAGAAAGCCAATGGAATGTTGGCCTTCGTAACAAGAGGAGTTGAGTATAGGAGCAAAGAGGTCCTTCTACAGTTGTACCGGGCCCTGGTGAGACCGCACCTGGAGTACTGTGTGCAGTTTTGGTCTCCAAATTTGAGGAAGGATATTCTTGCTATGGAGGGCGTGCAGCGTAGGTTCACTAGATTAATTCCCGGAATGGCGGGACTGTCGTATGTTGAAAGGCTGGAGCGATTGGGCTTGTATACACTGGAATTTAGAAGGATGAGGGGGGATCTTATTGAAACATATAAGATAATTAGGGGATTGGACACATTAGAGGCAGATAACATGTTCCCAATGTTGGGGGAGTCCAGAACAAGGGGCCACAGTTTGAGAATAAGGGGTAGGCCATTTAGAACGGAGATGAGGAAGAACTTTTTCAGTCAGAGGGTGGTGAAGGTGTGGAATTCTCTGCCTCAGAAGGCAGTGGAGGCCAGTTCGTTGGATGCTTTCAAGAGAGAGCTGGATAGAGCTCTTAAGGATAGCGGAGTGAGGGGGTATGGGGAGAAGGCAGGAACGGGGTACTGATTGATAGTGATCAGCCATGATCGCATTGAATGGCGGTGCTGGCTCGAAGGGCTGAATGGCCTACTCCTGCACCTATTGTCTATTGTCTATTGTCTATTGTCTAATGGGAGTTATCTATAGGCCCCCAAACAGTAGCCTCGACATAGGGTGCAAGTTGAATCAGGAGATAAAATTGGCGTGTCACAAATGTAATGCTACGGTGGTTATGGGAGATTTCAACATGCAGCTAGACTGGGAAAATCAGGTTGGAAATGGACCCCAGGAAAGAGAGTTTGTAGAGTGCCTTCGAGATGGATTCTTAGAACAGCTTGTACTGGAGCCTACCAGGGAGAAGGCAATTCTGCATTTAGTGTTGTGTAATGATCCTGATCTGATAAGGGGACTAGAGGTAAAAGAGCCATTAGGAGGCAGTGATCACAACATGATAAGTTTTACTCTGCAAATGGAAAGGCAGAAGGGAAAATCGGAAGTGTCGGTATTACAGTATAGCAAAGGGGATTACAGAGGCATGAGGCAGGAGCTGGCCAAAATTGACTGGAAGTAGGCCCTAGCAGGGAAGACGGTAGAACAGCAATGGCAGGTATTCCTGGGAATAATGCAGAGGTTGCAGGATCAATTTATCCCAAAGAGGCGGAAAGACTCTAAGGGGAGTAAGAGACACCTGTGGCTGACGAGGGAAGTCAAGGACAGCATAAAAATTAAGGAGAGGAAGTATAACATAGCAAAGAAGAGTGGGAAGACAGAGGATTGGGACTCTTTTAAAGAGCAACAAAAGTTAACTAAAAAGGCAATACGGGGAGAAAAGATGAGGTACGAGGGTAAACTAGCCAATAATATAAAGGAGGATAGCAAAAGTTTTTTTAGGTACGTGAAGAGGAAAAAAATAGTCAAGGCAAATGTGGGTCCCTTGAAGACAGAAGCAGGGGAATTTATTATGGGGAACAAAGAAATGGCAGGCGAGTTGAACCGTTACTTTGGATCTGGGGCACGACGAAAGAGAGAGATGGATGATGCTCAGAACTTATTTATAAGGGCTCATGATTTGATGTACTCTCCCGAATCTGTTGTTTGTTACCCCTCCACTTCAGTGGTGGGCCTCTTAACTCCCACCCCAGTCTCGAATCCCAGTTATTTTATCCAAGGATACTACCTCCCACCTCCTGATAAGAACATTACCTTCAGATACTCTACAAGCCAGAGCTATCTGGCAACATGTATAAGAACCTCTGGGCCCGCCCAGGGGTACCCCAATTGCTGGAAGGGCATGGGATGTGCGATGGTGCGGGTTGCAACCACTGTTAGATGCCTTACCACCAAAGATACATACCGGTGTAGCCACAGTAACAGTGCCGGGACGATTACTTGTTATAATTCCAGTCAATGTATCGATCTTGAGCGAGGATGGCAAACGGTATGCGGGAAGGGAAATAAAACTCACCTGTCTATTGAAGAACACACCTTCCCTATCCTTCCCCGCTTCGGACCAAGTGGAGACTCTCTAGAGCCCTATATGTACCCTATAATATGTTCTGTGGATAAAAATTCAAGGTTCCCCTGTAACGATAATTGGAGCAGTGATGGAAAGGTCTCTCCTGAGGATGGAGGGACTCCAGGGGTAATTTATACCAAGTCCGGGTACTACTTCTTGGGACACGGGATAGGAACAAACTTCCTGGTAACAAAAGGGAAGGATACCCCGGCCGCAGTAGCCATAGGCATCCTCACCCCAACAACTATACCCTGCCCAATACAATGGAGTTTAAACTCTCCTGCCGGTGGACGCAGAACCAAACGGGGGGTCTCTAGGGAGTTCTGTGCAAACTGGATGGAACCGATCATGATCGGAAGGAGCCAGGGACAGTCGGTTGGATGGGGGATATTAAGTACCGTAACCTTCGGGGGGTCCGCAGGAACTATGGCAGCCAATAATCGTAACTACCTCATCTGCGGACTCACTTTCCTGGGAAATAAGACAGTAGCGGCCATAAACGAGATAAAGGAAGGTCTATCTGACCTGCGACTGTTCACAATGCAGAACCGGTATGCATTAGATTATTTGCTGGCCCGGGAAGGGGGTGTATGTGCCATCGTGCAGGGAAAATGTATTATGGGAGTTATGGACAGGAATGCGAACCTAACGAGAATTAAGGATGACATTCAAACCTTCCTGAATGGGATGACCAAAGGAGTGGATTGGGGGGATTGGGGTTTGGGCACATGGTACAACTGGTTTATTAATATTGCTATATATCTCGGTATTACTTTAATATGTGTCTTTGTAGGCATTGCAGTAATTAAATGTATAATTGCGAGACATGTGCGAACGATGGAGGGGATTGGAAATGCCCACAAAATGCTGATGTTAAGAATAGAGGAGACAGGGGAAACATGTCCCATGCTGAAGGAGGACGAAAGTTCAATGGGAGGACTCACGAATGATCAGCTGAATGAGCAGGTGGCAGGAGGACTAGTGGGAAAGGATTACATCCGATTAATTGTTCTGGGGAGAAACCAGAGCTATGGGGATGTTTACCACTAGTCTCCATGAGGGGTTAGGGTATAAGAATCCGACGGAAGGAGTAGGGATTAGAGGCGAGATTAGACAGCCTAGGAATAAACTCTGATGACTCTATAAAGCTCGCCTCTAATGAGCCTTCCGTTTGATTTATACCTTTATAGTTATCATAGAATGATAAAAGGGGGGAATGTGGAGATCTGTCCTTTTCCTTTGTTTCAGCCACTATATTCTGCATAAGCTTTGCAGCATTGTGTGCTAGGCACATGCTAGAGGCTCTCTCACTTTCTTTCCCACACCTGCTTGAGGCTACGTAATCACATAAATGCTGAGCTTGCTAAAGCTAGTAGTAATCAGTAGCCCTAGACCGCAGAATGTTCCAGCTCGTCTTCTGGAGACAAAAACACAAATGTATAAAGAACATAAACAATAAACACCACACCAACTAAAAACCTTGAACAATAGCATGTTAGGACCTTATATGGGAAAACTGACTTTGTTCCAACTCTCAGCCATATAAGGGAAAACTGACTTAATTCCAATATTGATTGGTTGTGCTAATTGTAAATAACTGTATTCTGCGGTTTGGGGGATAAAAGGGGCTTCATTCTGGGGGCTGGTGTGACATGTTTCCACTGGCCCCGGAGTCCGCAACTCTGTGTGTGCTTTTAGAAACTTGTCCGAGGTATCTCTAATAAAGTAACAGGTAAAGACTGTGCCGTTTCTGATTATTGTCATCCAACTGACTGCGAACGTGAAGTCGAACTCGACAATGGAGGAACTGAAGGAAATCCACATTAGGCAGGAAATGGTTTTGGGTAGACTGATGGGACTGAAGGCTGATAAATCCCCAGGGCCTGATGGTCTGCATCCCAGGGTACTTAAGGAGGTGGCTCTAGAAATAGTGGAAGCATTGGAGATCATTTTTCAATGTTCTATAGATTCAGGATCAGTTCCTGTGGATTGGAGGATAGCAAATGTTATCCCACTTTTTAAGAAAGGAGGGAGAGAGAAAACAGGTAATTATAGACCAGTTAGTCTGACATCAGTGGTGGGGAAGATGCTGGAGTCAATTATAAAAGACGAAATTGCTGAGCATTTGGATAGCAGTAACAGGATCATTCCGAGTCAGCATGGATTTACGAAGGGGAAATCATGCTTGACAAATCTACTGGAATTTTTTGAGGATGTAACTAGGAAATTTGACAGGGGAGAGTCAGTGGATGTGGTGTACCTCGACTTTCAGAAAGCTTTCGACAAGGTGCTACATAGGAGATTAGTGGGCAAAATTAGAGCACATGGTATTGGGGGTAGGGTACTGACATGGATAGAAAATTGGTTGACAGACAGAAAGCAAAGAGTGGGGATAAATGGGTCCTTTTCGGAATGGCAGGCAGTGACCAGTGGGGTACCGCAAGGTTCGGTGCTGGGACCCCAGCTATTTACGATATACATTAATGACTTAGATGAAGGGATTAAAAGTACCATTAGCAAATTTGCAGATGATACTAATCTGGGGGGTAGTGTGAATTGTGAGGAAGATGCAATAAGGCTGCAGGGTGACTTGGACAGGTTGTGTGAGTGGGCGGATACATGGCAGATGCAGTTTAATGTAGATAAGTGTGAGGTTATTCACTTTGGAAGTAAGAATAGAAAGGCAGATTATTATCTGAATGGTGTCAAGTTAGGAAGAGGGGATGTTCAACGAGATCTGGGTGTCCTAGTGCATCAGTCACTGAAAGGAAGCATGCAGGTACAGCAGGCAGTGAAGAAAGCCAATGGAATGTTGGCCTTCGTAACAAGAGGAGTTGAGTATAGGAGCAAAGAGGTCCTTCTACAGTTGTACCGGGCCCTGGTGAGACCGCACCTGGAGTACTGTGTGCAGTTTTGGTCTCCAAATTTGAGGAAGGATATTCTTGCTATTGAGGGCATGCAGCGTAGGTTCACTAGGTTGATTCCCGGAATGGCGGGACTGTCGTATGTTGAAAGGCTGGAGCAATTAGGCTTGTATACACTGGAATTTAGAAGGATGAGGGGGGATCTTATTGAAACATATAAGATAATTAGGGGATTGGACACATTAGAGGCAGGAAACATGTTCCTAATGTTGGGGGAGTCCAGAACAAGGGGCCACAGTTTAAGAATAAGGGGTAGGCCATTTAGAACGGAGATCAGGAAGAACTTTTTCAGTCAGAGAGTGGTGAAGGTGTGGAATTCTCTGCCTCAGAAGGCAGTGGAGGCCAGTTCGTTGGATGCTTTCAAGAGAGAGCTGGATAGAGCTCTTAAGGATAGCGGAGTGAGGGGGTATGGGGAGAAGGCAGGAACGGGGTACTGATTGAGAGTGATCAGCCATGATCGCATTGAATGGTGGTGCTGGCTCGAAGGGCTGAATGGCCTACTCCTGCACCTATTGTCTATTGTCTATTGAAACACACTTTTGGGAACACACTTTTGGAACACACACATGGGAACACAATTTTGGGAACTCAGACTTGGGAACACATTTTTGGGAACACACTTTTGGGAACACACCATTGGGAGTGGGAAAAATGCTGGAGTCAGTTATTAAAGATGGGATAGCAGCACATTTGGAAAGTGGTGAAATCATTGGACAAAGTCAGCATGGATTTATGAAAGGTAAATCATGTCTGACGAATCTTATAGATTTTTTCGAGGATGTAACTAGTAGAGTGGATAAGAGAGAACCAGTGGATGTGTTATATCTGGACTTCCATAAGGCTTTCGACAAGGTCCCACATAAGAGATTAGTATACAAACTTAAAGCACACGGTATTGTGGGTTCAGTATTGATGTGGATAGAGAACTGGCTGGCAGACAGGAAGCAAAGAGTAGGAATAAACGGGTCCTTTTGAGAATGGCAGGCAGTGACTAGTGGGGTACCGCAAGGCTCAGTGCTGGGACCCCAGCTATTTACATATAACATATAACATATAACAACTACAGCATGGAAACAGGCCTGTCCGGCCCTACCAGTCCACGCCGACCATTCTCCCTGACCTAGTCTCATCTACCTGCACTCAGACCATAACCCTCCAATCCCCTCCTATCCATATACCTATCCAATTTACTCTTAAATAATAAAATCGAGCCAGCCTCCACCACTTCCACCGGAAGTCCATTCCATACAGCCACAACCCTCTGAGTAAACAATATATATTAATGATTTGGACGAGGGAATTGAATGCAACATCTCCAAGTTTGCGCATGACACGAAGCTGGGGGGCAGTGTTAGCTGTGAGGAGGATGCTAGGAGGCTGCAACGTGACTTGGATAGGTTAGGTGAGTGGGCAAATGCATGGCAGATGCAGTATAATGTGGATAAATGTGAGGTTATCCACTTTGGTGGCAAGAACAGGAAAGCAGACTATTATCTGAATGGTGGCAGATTAGGAGAAGAGAAGATGCAACGAGACCTGGGTGTCAAGGTACACCAGTCATTGAAAGTAGTCATGCAGGTGCAGCAGGCAGTGAAGAAAGCGAATGGTATGTTGGCATTCATAGCGAGGGGATTTGAGTATAGGAGCAGGGAGGTTCTGCTGCAGTTATACAGGGCATTGGTGAGACCACACCTGGAGTATTGCGTACAGTTTTGGTCTCCTAATCTGAGGAAAGACATTCTTGTCATAGAGGGAGTACAGAGAAGGTTCACCAGATTGATTCCTGGGATGGCAGGACTTTCATATGAAGAAAGAATGGATAGACTCGGCTTGTACTCGCTGGAATTTGGAAGATTGAGGGGGGATCTTATAGAAACTTACAAAATTCTTAAGGGGTTGGACAGGCTAGATGCAGGATGATTGTTCCCGATGTTGGGGAAGTCCAGAACAAGGGGTCACAGTTTAAGGATAAGGGGGAAGCCTTTTAGGACCGAGATGAGTTTTTTTCACACAGAGAGTGGTGAATCTGTGGAATTCTCTGCCGCAGAAGGTAGTTGAGGCCAGTTCATTGGCTATATTTAAGAGGGAGTTAGATGTGGCCCTTGTGGCTAAAGGGATCAGGGGATATGGAGAGAAGGCAGGTACGGGATACTGAGTTGGATGATCAGCCATGATCATATTGAATGGCGGTGCAGGCTCGAAGGGCCGAATGGCCTACTCCTGCAGCTATTTTCTATGTTTCTATGGAACACACTTTTGGAACGCACACTTTTGGAACACACTTGGGAACACACTTTTGGAACACACACTTGGGAACACACTTTTCGGAACACACCTTTGGGAACACACTTTTGGGAACAAGCACTTAGGAACACGCACTTGGGAACATGCACTTGGGAACATGCACTTGGGAACACGCTTTTGGGAACACACTTTTGGGAACACACTTTTGGGAACACACTTTTGGAAACACACTTTTGGGAACACACTTTTGGAACACACACATGGGAACACAATTTTGAGAACTCACACTTGGGAACACATTTTTGGGAACACACTTTTGGGAACACACTTTGGGGAACACATACTTGGGAACACACTTTTGGGAACACACTTTTGGGAACAAACTTTTGGGAACACACACTTGGGAACACACTTTTCAGAACACACTTTTGGGAATACCCACTTTTGGGAACGCACACTTGGGAACACACTTTTGGTACCGCACACTTGGAAAAGTACACTTGGGATAGCACACTTGGGAACACACTTTTGGGAACGCACTTTTTGGCGAACCCACGTTTGGGAACATACTTTTGGGGAATGCACTTTTGGGAACGCACTTTTGGGAACACACACTTGGGAACACACTTTCTGGAACTCAATTTTGGGAACCCACTTTTGCGAACACACTTTTGGGAACACACTTTTTGGAACACGCTTTTGGAACACACACTTGGGAACACACTTTTGGGAACTCACACTTTTGGGAACACACTTTTGGGAACACACTTTTGGGAACACACTTTTGGGAACACACTTTTGGAAACACACTTTTGGGAACACACTTTTGGAACACACACATGGGAACACAATTTTGAGAACTCACACTTGGGAACACATTTTTGGGAACACACTTTTGGGAACACACTTTGGGGAACACATACTTGGGAACACACTTTTGGGAACACACTTTTGGGAACAAACTTTTGGGAACACACACTTGGGAACACACTTTTCAGAACACACTTTTGGGAATACCCACTTTTGGGAACGCACACTTGGGAACACACTTTTGGTACCGCACACTTGGAAAAGTACACTTGGAATAGCACACTTGGGAACACACTTTTGGGAACGCACTTTTTGGGGAACCCACGTTTGGGAACATACTTTTGGGGAATGCACTTTTGGGAACGCACTTTTCGGAACATACACTTGGGAACACACTTTCTGGAACTCAGTTTTGGGAACCCACTTTTGCGAACACACTTTTGGGAACACACTTTTGGGAACACACTTTTGGAACACACACTTGGGAACACACTTTTGGGAACTCACACTTTTGGGAACACACTTTTGGGAACACACTTTTGGGAACACACTTTTGGGAACACACTTTTGGAAACACACTTTTGGGAACACACTTTTGGAACACACACATGGGAATACAATTTTGAGAACTCACACTTGGGAACACATTTTTGGGAACACACTTTTGGGAACACACTTTGGGGAACACATACTTGGGAACACACTTTTGGGAACAAACTTTTGGGAACACACACTTGGGAACACACTTTTCAGAACACACTTTTGGGAATACCCACTTTTAGGAACGCACACTTGGGAACACACTTTTGGTACCGCACACTTGGGAAAGTACACTTGGGATAGCACACTTGGGAACACACTTTTGGGAACGCACTTTTTAGGGAACCCACATTTGGGAACATACTTTTGGGGAATGCACTTTTGGGAACGCATTTTTGGGAACACACACTTGGGAACACACTTTCTGGAACTGACTTTTGGGAACCCACTTTTGCGAACACACTTTTGGAACACACACTTGGGAACACACTTTTGGGAACTCACACTTTTGGGAACACACTTTTGGGAACACACTTTTGGGAACACACTTTGGGGAACACACACACGGGAACACAATTTTGAGAACTCACACTTGGAAACATATTTTTGGGAACACACTTTTGGGAACACACTTTGGGGAACACATACTTGGGAACACACATTTGGGAACACACTTTTGGGAATAAACTTTTGGGGACACACACTTGGGAACACACTTTTGGGAACACATTTTTTGGGAACACACACTTCGGAACACACTTTTGGGAACACACTTTTAGGAACACACACTTGGGAACACACACTTGGGAACGCAGTTTTGGGAACGCGCTTTTGGGAAAACACTTTTCGGAACACACTTTTGGGACCGCACACTTGGGAACGTACACATGTGATAGCACACTTGGGAACACAATTTTGGGAACGCACTTTTTGGGGAATGCATTTTTGGGAACACACACTTGGGAACACACTTTCTGGAACTGACTTTTGGGAACCCACTTTTGCGAACACACTTTTGGGAACACACTTTTGGAACACACACTTGGGAACACACTTTTGGGAACTCACACTTTTGGGAACACACTTTTGGGAACACACTTTTGGGAACACACTTTGGGGAACACACACATGGGAACACAATTTTGAGAACTCACACTTGGGAACACATTTTTGGGAACACACTTTTGGGAACACACTTTGGGGAACACATACTTGGGAACACACTTTTGGGAACACACTTTTGGGAACAAACTTTTGGGAACACACACTTGGGAACACACTTTTCAGAACACACTTTTGGGAATACCCACTTTTGGGAACGCACACTTGGGAACACACTTTTGGTACCGCACACTTGGAAAAGTACACTTGGGATAGCACACTTGGGAACACACTTTTGGGAACGCACTTTTTGGGGAACCCACGTTTGGGAACATACTTTTGGGGAATGCACTTTTGGGAACGCACTTTTCGGGAACATACACTTGGGAACACACTTTCTGGAACTCAGTTTTGGGAACCCACTTTTGCGAACACACTTTTGGGAACACACTTTTGGGAACACACTTTTGGAACACACACTTGGGAACACACTTTTGGGAACTCACACTTTTGGGAACACACTTTTGGGAACACACTTTTGGGAACACACTTTTGGGAACACACTTTTGGAAACACACTTTTGGGAACACACTTTTGGAACACACACATGGGAATACAATTTTGAGAACTCACACTTGGGAACACATTTTTGGGAACACACTTTTGGGAACACACTTTGGGGAACACATACTTGGGAACACACTTTTGGGAACAAACTTTTGGGAACACACACTTGGGAACACACTTTTCAGAACACACTTTTGGGAATACCCACTTTTAGGAACGCACACTTGGGAACACACTTTTGGTACCGCACACTTGGGAAAGTACACTTGGGATAGCACACTTGGGAACACACTTTTGGGAACGCACTTTTTGGGGAACCCACATTTGGGAACATACTTTTGGGGAATGCACTTTTGGGAACGCATTTTTGGGAACACACACTTGGGAACACACTTTCTGGAACTGACTTTTGGGAACCCACTTTTGCGAACACACTTTTGGAACACACACTTGGGAACACACTTTTGGGAACTCACACTTTTGGGAACACACTTTTGGGAACACACTTTTGGGAACACACTTTTGTGAACACACTTTGGGGAACACACACACGGGAACACAATTTTGAGAACTCACACTTGGAAACATATTTTTGGGAACACACTTTTGGGAACACACTTTGGGGAACACATACTTGGGAACACACATTTGGGAACACACTTTTGGGAACAAACTTTTGGGGACACACACTTGGGAACGCAGTTTTGGGAACGCGCTTTTGGGAAAACACTTTTCGGAACACACTTTTGGGACCGCACACTTGGGAACGTACACATGGGATAGAACACTTGGGAACACAATTTTGGGAATGCACTTTTTGGGGAATGCACTTTTGGGAACATACTTTTGGGGAATGCACTTTTGGGAACGCTCTTTTGGGAACACACACTTGGGAACACACTTTCTGGAACCCACTTTTGGGAACCCACTTTCTGGAACCCACTTTTGGGAACCCACTTTTGGGAACACACACTTGGGAACACACGTTTGGGAACACACACTTTTTGGAACACACTGGGGAACGCACACATGGGAACGCACACATGGGAACACACACTTGGGAACGCACTTTTGGGAACGCGCTTTTGGGAAAACACTTTTCAGAACTCACTTTTGGGAATACACACTTTTGGGAACGCACACTTGGGAACAGACTTTTGGGACCGCACACTTGGGAACGTACACTTGTGATATCACACTTGGGAACACAATTTTGGGAACGCACTTTTTGGGGAACGCACTTTTGGGAACATACTTTTGGGGAATGCACTTTTGGGAACGCACTTTTGGGAACACACACTTGGGAACACACTTTCTGGAACACACTTTTGGGAACCCACTTTTGGGAACACACACTTGGGAACACACTCTTGGGAACGCACTTTTGGGAACGCACTTTTTGGGGAACACACTTTTGGGAACATACTTTTGGGGGAACGCATTTTTGGGAATGCACTTTTGGGAACACACACTTGGGAACACACTTTTGGGAACTCACTCTTGGGAATACACTTTTGGGAACACACTTTTGGAACATACACTTGGGAACACACTTTTGGGAACTCACACTTGGGAACACACTTTTGGGAACACACTTTTGGAACACATACTTGGGAACATACTTTTGGGAATACACACCAGGGAACACACTTTTGGGAACTCACACGGGAATACACTTTTGGGAAAACACTTTTGGGAACACACACTTGGGAACACACGTTTGGGAACACACACTTTTTGGAACACACTGGGGAACGCACACATGGGAACGCACACATGGGAACACACACTTGGGAACGCACTTTTGGGAACGCGCTTTTGGGAAAACACTTTTCAGAACTCACTTTTGGGAATACACACTTTTGGGAACGCACACTTGGGAACAGACTTTTGGGACCGCACACTTGGGAACGTACACTTGTGATATCACACTTGGGAACACAATTTTGGGAACGCACTTTTTGGGGAACGCACTTTTGGGAACATACTTTTGGGGAATGCACTTTTGGGAACGCACTTTTGGGAACACACACTTGGGAACACACTTTCTGGAACACACTTTTGGGACCCCACTTTTGGGAACACACATTTGGGAACACACTTTTGGGAACTCATTCTTGGGAATACACTTTTGGGAACACACACTTGGGAACACACTTTTGGGAACTCACACTTGGGAACACACTTTTGAGAACACACTTTTGGGAACACACTTTTGGAACACACACATGGGAACACGATTTTGGGAACACACACTTGGGAACACATTTTTGGGAACACACACTTGGGAACACACTTTTGGGAACACACTTTCCCGAACACACTTTTGGGGAAAACACTGGGGAACACACATTTGGGAACACACTTTTGGGATCTCACTTTTGAGAACAAACTTTTGGGAACACACACTTTGGAACACACTTTTGGGAACACACTTTTTGGGAACACACACTTCGGAACACACTTTTGGGAACACACTTTTAGGAACTCACACTTGGGAACACACTCTTGGGAACTCACTTTTGGGAATACACACTTTTGGGAACGCACACTTGGGAACACACTTTTGGGACCGCACACTTGGGAACGTACACTTGTGATATCACACTTGGGAACACAATTTTGGGAACGCACTTTTTGGGGAACGCACTTTTGGGAACATATTTTTGGGGAATGCACTTTTGGGAACGCACTTTTGGGAACACACACGTGGGAACACACTTTCTGGAACACACTTTTGGGACCCCACTTTTGGGAACACACACTTGGGAACACACTTTTGGGAACTCATTCTTGGGAATACACTTTTGGGAACACACACTTGGGAACACACTTTTGGGAACACACTTTTGGGAACACACTTTTGGAACACACACATGGGAACACGATTTTGGGAACACACACTTGGGAACACATTTTTGGGAACACACACTTGGGAACACACTTTTGGGAACACACTTTTCAGAACACACTTTTGGGGAAAACACTGGGGAACACACACTTGGGAACACACTTTTGGGATCTCACTTTTGAGAACAAACTTTTGGGAACACACACTTTGGAACACACTTTTGGGAACACACTTTTTGGGAACACACACTTCGGAACACACTTTTGGGAACACACTTTTAGGAACTCACACTTGGGAACACACTCTTGGGAACACACTTTTGGGAACACACATTTGGGAACATACACTTTTGGGAACACACACTGGGGAACGCACACATGGGAACGCACACTTGGGAACACACTTTTGGGAATGCACACTTGGGAAAACACACTAGGGAAAGCACACTTGGGAACGCACTTTTGGGAACATACTTTTGGGGGAACGCATTTTTGGGAACGCATTTTTGGGAACGCACTTTTGGGAACACACACTTGGGAACACACTTTTGGGAACTCACTCTTGGGAATACACTTTTGGGAACACACTTTTGGGAACATACATTTGGGGGACGCACTTTTGGGAACGCACTTTTGGGAACACACACTTGGGAACACACACTTTTGGGAACGCAGACTTGGGAACACACTCTTGGGGCCGCACACTTGGGAACGTACACTTGGGAAAGCACACGTGGGAACGCACACATGGGAACGCACACTTGGGAACGCACATTTGGGAATGCACTTTTTGGGGAACACACTTTTGGGAACATACTTTTGGGGGAACGCATTTTTGGGAACGTACTTTTGGGAACACACACTTGGGAACACACTTTTGGGAACTCACTCTTGGGAATACACTTTTGGGAACACACTTTTGGAACACACACTTGGGAACACACTTTTGGGAACTCACACTTGGGAACACACTTTTGGGAACATACTTTTGGAACACATACTTGGGAACATACTTTTGGGAATACACACATGGGAACACACTTTTGGGAACTCACACGGGAATACACTTTTGGGAAAACACTTTTGGGAACACACACTTGGGAACACACGTTTGGGAACACACACTTTTTGGAACACACTGGGGAATGCACACATGGGAACGCACACATGGGAACACACACTTGGGAACGCACTTTTGGGAACGCGCTTTTGGGAAAACACTTTTCAGAACTCACTTTTGGGAATACACACTTTTGGGAATGCACACTTGGGAACACACTTTTGGGACCGCACACTTGGGAACGTACACTTGTGATATCACACTTGGGAACACAATTTTGGGAACGCACTTTTTGGGGAACGCACTTTTGGGAACATACTTTTGGGGAATGCACTTTTGGGAACGCACTTTTGGGAACATACACTTGGGAACACACTTTCTGGAACACACTTTTGGGACCCCACTTTTGGGAACGCACACTTGGGAACACACTTTTGGGAACTCATTCTTGGGAATACACTTTTGGGAACACACACTTGGGAACACACTTTTGGGAACTCACACTTGGGAACACACTTTTGGGAACACACTTTTGGGAACACACTTTTGGAACACACACATGGGAACACGATTTTGGGAACACACACTTGGGAACACATTTTTGGGAACACACACTTGGCAACACACTTTTGGGAACACACTTTTCAGGAACACACTTTTGGGGAAAACACTGGGGAACACACACTTGGGAACACACTTTTGGGATCTCACTTTTGAGAACAAACTTTTGGGAACACACACTTTGGAACACACTTTCGGGAACACACTTTTTGGGAACACACACTTCGGAACACACTTTTGGGAACACACTTTTAGGAACTCACACTTGGGAACACACTCTTGGGAACACACTTTTGGGAACACACTTTTGGGAAAACACTTATGGGAACACACATTTGGGAACATACACATTTGGGAACACACACTGGGGAACACACACATGGGAACGCACACTTGGGAACACACTTTTGGGAATGCACACTTGGGAAAACACACTAGGGAAAGCACACTTGGGAACGCACTTTTGGGAACGCTCATCTTAGGGAACGCACTTTTGGGAACACACACTTAGGAACACACTTTTGGGAACACACACTTTTTGGAACGCAGACTTGGGGACACACTTATGGGGCTGCACACTTGGGAACGTACACTTGGGAAAGCACACTTGGGAACGCACACATGGGAACGCACACTTGGGAACGCACTTTTGGGAACATTCTTTTGGGGGAAGGCATTTTTGGGAACGCATTTTTGGGAACGCACTTTTGGGAACACACACTTGGGAACACACTTTTGGGAACTCACTCTTGGGAATACACTTTTGGGAACACACTTTTGGGAACATACATTTGGGGGACGCACTTTTGGAGACGCACTTTTGGGAACACACACTTGGGAACACACACTTGGGAACACACACTTTTGGGAACGCAGACTTGGGAACACACTCTTGGGGCCGCACACTTGGGAACGTACACTTGGGAAAGCACACTTGGGAACGCACACTTGGGAACGCACACATGGGAACGCACACTTGGGAACGCACTTTTGGGAACGCACTTTTTGGGGAACACACTTTTGGGAACATACTTTTGGGGGAACGCATTTTTGGGAACGTACTTTTGGGAACACACACTTGGGAACACACTTTTGGGAACTCACTCTTGGGAATACACTTTTGGGAACACACTTTTGGAACACACACTTGGGAACACACTTTTGGGAACTCACACTTGGGAACACACTTTTGGGAACATACTTTTGGAACACATACTTGGGAACATACTTTTGGGAATACACACATGGGAACACACTTTTGGGAACTCACACGGGAATACACTTTTGGGAAAACACTTTTGGGAACACACACTTGGGAACACACGTTTGGGAACACACACTTTTTGGAACACACTGGGGAATGCACACATGGGAACGCACACATGGGAACACACACTTGGGAACGCACTTTTGGGAACGCGCTTTTGGGAAAACACTTTTCAGAACTCACTTTTGGGAATACACACTTTTGGGAATGCACACTTGGGAACACACTTTTGGGACCGCACACTTGGGAACGTACACTTGTGATATCACACTTGGGAACACAATTTTGGGAACGCACTTTTTGGGGAACGCACTTTTGGGAACATACTTTTGGGGAATGCACTTTTGGGAACGCACTTTTGGGAACATACACTTGGGAACACACTTTCTGGAACACACTTTTGGGACCCCACTTTTGGGAACGCACACTTGGGAACACACTTTTGGGAACTCATTCTTGGGAATACACTTTTGGGAACACACACTTGGGAACACACTTTTGGGAACTCACACTTGGGAACACACTTTTGGGAACACACTTTTGGGAACACACTTTTGGAACACACACATGGGAACACGATTTTGGGAACACACACTTGGGAACACATTTTTGGGAACACACACTTGGCAACACACTTTTGGGAACACACTTTTCAGGAACACACTTTTGGGGAAAACACTGGGGAACACACACTTGGGAACACACTTTTGGGATCTCACTTTTGAGAACAAACTTTTGGGAACACACACTTTGGAACACACTTTCGGGAACACACTTTTTGGGAACACACACTTCGGAACACACTTTTGGGAACACACTTTTAGGAACTCACACTTGGGAACACACTCTTGGGAACACACTTTTGGGAACACACTTTTGGGAAAACACTTATGGGAACACACATTTGGGAACATACACATTTGGGAACACACACTGGGGAACACACACATGGGAACGCACACTTGGGAACACACTTTTGGGAATGCACACTTGGGAAAACACACTAGGGAAAGCACACTTGGGAACGCACTTTTGGGAACGCTCATCTTAGGGAACGCACTTTTGGGAACACACACTTAGGAACACACTTTTGGGAACACACACTTTTTGGAACGCAGACTTGGGGACACACTTATGGGGCTGCACACTTGGGAACGTACACTTGGGAAAGCACACTTGGGAACGCACACATGGGAACGCACACTTGGGAACGCACTTTTGGGAACATTCTTTTGGGGGAAGGCATTTTTGGGAACGCATTTTTGGGAACGCACTTTTGGGAACACACACTTGGGAACACACTTTTGGGAACTCACTCTTGGGAATACACTTTTGGGAACACACTTTTGGGAACATACATTTGGGGGACGCACTTTTGGAGACGCACTTTTGGGAACACACACTTGGGAACACACACTTGGGAACACACACTTTTGGGAACGCAGACTTGGGAACACACTCTTGGGGCCGCACACTTGGGAACGTACACTTGGGAAAGCACACTTGGGAACGCACACTTGGGAACGCACACATGGGAACGCACACTTGGGAACGCACTTTTGGGAACGCACTTTTTGGGGAACACACTTTTGGGAACATACTTTTGGGGGAACGCATTTTTGGGAACGTACTTTTGGGAACACACACTTGGGAACACACTTTTGGGAACTCACTCTTGGGAATACACTTTTGGGAACACACTTTTGGAACACACACTTGGGAACACACTTTTGGGAACACACTTTTGGAACACATACTTGGGAACATACTTTTGGGAATACACACATGGGAACACACTTTTGGGAACTCACACGGGAATACACTTTTGGGAACACACTTTTGGGAACACACACTTGGGAACACACGTTTGGGAACACACACTTTTTGGAACACACTGGGGAACGCACACATGGGAACGCACACATGGGAACACACACTTGGGAACGCACTTTTGGGAACGCGCTTTTGGGAAAACACTTTTCAGAACTCACTTTTGGGAATACACACTTTTGGGAACGCACACTTGGGAACACACTTTTGGGACCGCACACTTGGGAATGTACACTTGTGATATCACACTTGGGAACACAATTTTGGGAACGCACTTTTTGGGGAACGCACTTTTGGGAACATACTTTTGGGGAATGCACTTTTGGGAACGCACTTTTGGGAACACACACTTGGGAACACACTTTCTGGAACACACTTTTGGGAACCCACTTTTGGGAACACACACTTGGGAACACACTCTTGGGAACACGCTTTTGGGAACACGCTTTTGGGAACACGCACTTGGGAACATACACTTGGGAACACGCTTTTGGGAACACACTTTCGGAACACACTTTTGGGAAAACACTTTTGGGAACGCACACTTGGGAACACACTTTTGGGACCGCACACTTGGGAACGTACACTTGGGATAACACACTTGGGAATACACTTTTGGGAACACACTTTTTGGGGAACACACTTTTGGGAACATACTTTTGGGGAATGCTCTTTTGGGAACGCACTTTTGGGAACACACACTTGGGAACACACTTTCTGGAACACACTTTTGGGACCCCACTTTTGGGAACACACACTTGGGAACACACTTTTGGGAACTCATTCTTGGGAATACACTTTTGGGAACACACACTTGGGAACACACTTTTGGGAACTCACACTTGGGAACACACTTTTGGGAACACACTTTTGGGAACACACTTTTGGAACACACACATGGGAACACGATTTTGGGAACACACACTTGGGAACACATTTTTGGGAACACACACTTGGGAACACACACTTGGGAACACACTTTTGGGAACACACTTTTGGGAACACACTTTTGGGGAAAACACTGGGGAACACACACTTGGGAACACACTTTTGGGATCTCATTTTTGAGAACAAACTTTTGGGAACACACTTTTGGAACACACACTTGGGAACACGATTTTGGGAACACACACTTGGGAACACATTTTTGGGAACACACACTTGGGAACACACTTTTGGGAACACACTTTTGGGAACACACTTTTGGGGAAAACACTGGGGAACACACACTTGGGAACACACTTTTGGGATCTCATTTTTGAGAACAAACTTTTGGGAACACACTTTTTGGGAACACACACTTCGGAACACACTTTTGGGAACACACTTTTAGGAACTCACACTTGGGAACACACTCTTGGGAACACACTTTTGGGAACACACTTTTGGGAAAACACTTGTGGGAACACACATTTGGGAACATACACTTTTGGGAACACACACTGGGGAATGCACACATGGGAACGCACACTTGGGAACACACTTTTGGGAATGCACACTTGGGAAAATCCACTAGGGAAAGCACACTTGGGAATGCACTTTTGGGAACGCTCATCTTAGGGAACGCACTTTTGGGAACATACATTTGGGGGACGCACTTTTGGGAACGCACTTTTGGGAACACACACTTAGGAACACACTTTTGGGAACACACACTTTTGGGAACGCAGACTTGGGAACACACTTATGGGGCTGCACACTTGGGAACGTACACTTGGGAAAGCACACTTGGGAACGCACACATGGGAACGCACACTTGGGAACGCACTTTTGGGAACGCACTTTTTGGGGAACACACTTTTGGGAACATACTTTTGGGGGAAAGCATTTTTGGGAACGCACTTTTGGGAACACACACTTGGGAACACACTTTTGGGAACTCACTCTTGGGAATACACTTTTGGGAACACACTTTTGGGAACATACATTTGGGGGACGCACTTTTGGGAACGCACTTTTGGGAACACACACTTGGGAACACACACTTGGGAACACACACTTTTGGGAACGCAGACTTGGGAACACACTCTTGGGGCCGCACACTTGGGAACGTACACTTGGGAAAGCACACTTGGGAACGCACACATGGGAACGCACACTTGGGAACGCACTTTTGGGAACGCACTTTTTGCGGAACACACTTTTGGGAACAGACTTTTGGGGGAACGCATTTTTGGGAACGCACTTTTGGGAACACACACTTGGGAACACACTTTTGGGAACTCACTCTTGGGAATACACTTTTGGGAACACACTTTTGGAACACACTTTTGGAACACACACTTGGGAACACACTTTTGGGAACTCACACTTGGGAACACACTTTTGGGAACACACTTTTGGAACACATACTTGGGAACATACTTTTGGTAATACACACATGGGAACACACTTTTGGGAACTCACACGGGAATACACTTTTGAGAACACACTTTTGTGAACACACTTTTGGAACACACTTTTGGGAACACATACTTGGGAACACACTTTTGGGAACACATGATAACAATGATTAATAATAATAATAATAATAATAATAATAATAATAATAATAATAATAATAATAATAATAATAATAATAATAATAATAATAATAATAATAATAATAATAATAATAATAATAATAATAATAATAAACATAAACATTAATAATATCAATAATAATAATTCATCATAATAATGGTGATGATGATAATAATAATAATATTGATGATAACAATAATTAATAATAATAATAATTATTATTATTATTATGACAATAATAATAATAACGATAAATAATAATAATAATAATGATGATGATTAATAATAATAATAATAATGATAATGATAATAATAATGATGATAATAATTAATAAGAATAATAATAATAATATTAATGATGACAATAATAATAACGACAATTAATAATAATAATTATTATTATAATGATGATGATGATGAATAATAATAATAATAATAATAATAATAATAATAATAATAATAATAATAATAATAATAATAATAATAATAATAATAATAATAATAATAATAATAATAATAATAATAATAATAATAATAAACATAAACATTAATAATATCAATAATAATAATTCATCATAATAATGGTGATGATGATAATAATAATAATATTGATGATAACAATAATTAATAATAATAATAATTATTATTATTATTATGACAATAATAATAATAACGATAAATAATAATAATAATAATGATGATGATTAATAATAATAATAATAATGATAATGATAATAATAATGATGATAATAATTAATAAGAATAATAATAATAATATTAATGATGACAATAATAATAACGACAATTAATAATAATAATTATTATTATAATGATGATGATGATGATGAATAATAATAATAATAATAATAATAATAATAATAATAATAATAATAATAATAATAATAATAATAATAATAATAATAATAATAATAATAATAATAATAATAAAATTATTATATTTATATAATAATAATAATAATAATAATAATAATAATAATAATAATAATAATAATAATAATAATAATAATAATAATAATAATAATAATAATAATAATAATAAAAATAATAAAATAAATAATAATAATAATAATAATAATAATAATAATAATAATAATAATAATAATAATAATAATAATAATAATAATAATAATAATAATAATAATAATAATAATAATAATAATAATAATAATAATGGCCTTTCACTATTCTGTACGTATCAATGAGGTCCCCCCTCATTCTTCTAAACTCCAGCAAGTACAGACCCAGTGCTGACAAACGCACATCATAAGTTAACCCAGTCATTCCTGGGATTGTTCTTGTAAACCTCCTCTGGACCCTCTCCAGGGCCAGCACATCCTTCCTCGTATATAGGGACCAATAGGGCTCACAATATTCCAAATGCAGCCTGACCAGCGCCTTATAGAGCCTCGGTATAACATCCCTGTGTTTGTATACAAGCCCTCTCAAAATAAATGCTATTAAATGAGAGGAATAGATTGGGGAGATGCACATAGTCTCTTGCCCAGAGTAGGGCAATCGAGCACGAGAGGGCTTGGGTTTAAGCTGAGGGGGGGAAAGATTTAATAGGAACCTGAGGGGCAACTTTTCCCATACTTTTCCCACACGGAGGGTGGTGGGTGATTGGAACAAGCTGCCGGAGGAGGTCATTGAGGCAGGGACTATCACAACACTTAGACAGGTACATGGATAAGACACGTTTGGAGGGATATGGGCCAAACGCGGGCGGGTGGGACTAGTATAGATGGGGCAAGTTGGTCGGTGTGGGCAAGTTGGGCTGAAGGAACGGCCTGTTTCCACGCTGCAACACTATGACTCTAAATACTAACTCGGGGCAGTAATCTGATTGTGGAGAGGAAGAAACTGTTCCTGATAAACTCCAGAACTCCCCGAAGGTGGCACACAAGTGGACAGAGCAGTGAAGAACGCATGTGGCTCGCTTGCCTTCATCTGCCAGGCCATTGAGTTCAAGAGCAAGGACGTCAAGATGCATCTCGAGAGCACTTTCATCAGGCTGCATTTGGAGTGTTGTGTGTAGTTCTGGTAGCCCCCTTTACAGGAAGGATGTGGAAGCATTGGAGGGCAGGGGAGGGGGTTACAGAGACAGGGAGAAGGTGTGGGGGCCAGAGGAGAGGGGGTTACAGAGACGAGGAGAGGGTGTGTGGGGGCTGGAGGGGAGGGGGTTACAGTGACAGGGAGAGGGGGCGTGGGGGGCGGAGGGGAGGGGGTTACAGAGACGGGGAGCGGGGGGTTAGGGGCCAGAGGGGAGGGGACTGGTGTAGGAAACACTCTCTCTCCTCCCCATCTCTCTCCCCCCTCTCTCTGCCCTCCCCATCCTCTCCCCCCTCTCTCTACCCTCCTGTCTCACACGATATCCTCTGCTTGCCAGAATATTCTCCCCATGGGATTGAGGCAAGGACTAAATTATTAGCATTGCAGAGGATGTAGCAGGAAATCATGTCTGCTGAAATTTCTCCCTCCCCCCCCCCCCCTTCCCCCAGGGTGGGAGGGGAGAGAAAGAGAGAGGGGGGGGGGGGGAATTTGTGGGTGATTGGCCCATATCCCTCCAAACCTGTCCAAGTATCCCTTAAATGTTGTGGTTGTCCCTGCCTCAACCAACTCCACCGCCAGCTCGTTCCATACACCCACTACCCTCTGTGTGGAAAGGTTGCCCCTCAGGTCCCTATGAAATCCTTTCCCCCTCACCTTGAACCTATGTTGTCTGGCTCGCGATTCCCCTGCCCAAGCCTGTTTCTGGTTCTGGTTCTGGTTGATTACTGCGCATAAGTGGTCTCATAAGTGGTTATCTCGCACAGGTCGGAGTGAGTAGAGTAGTGATTAAATTTTGAAGTGGGCCTTTTTAACCAAGTTGAGGAGATCTAGTTGCTCAATCCCCTTTTTAAATGACTGAATATCGGGAGCGGTACGTGTGTTGGGTGGTAACATATTCCATTCCCTTATCGTCCTTGGGTGAAGGGTCGCAAAGTTTATTGAAATTTAGCGAGTTGATGATGATTGCCGGGAAGAAACCTTAGAAAGCCAGCTCCTCTACCTCAGCTAGGACTGAGTGACCGGGGCAAGCCTGAGATGCCAGAACCTCATCCTGCCCACAGACAATGAGGGACTGAACCCACACACATACAGGGGCAAAGACTGAGCCACCAGGATAATGCAGAGACCACCACCGTCGCCTCTTCAAACCCAACGTTGAGCCGCCAGGAAGAAACGTGTACTGTCAGCACCTCCTCTAAAGGCAGGGGTGAACTGCAAGAAGAAACCTCAGCTCACCACGCCTCCTGCTCTGAGACCAGGACTGAGCTGCCGGGACAAGCCGGAGATTGGCAGCACCACCGCACATGCACTCTGATGGCAAGGGACAGCGCCTCCATGGACTTCCTTACCACTGTAAATAGAATAAACCATGTGAGTTCACCCCACTGCAAGTGTCCATGTGGTCATGGCCAAACCCGATGCCACACTGTATATATTATCATGCTGCCAATCCACCCTTTTCCAGTTTACCCAGAGCAGCTCAGTATGCTGGAATATTTACCTCCCACTATTTGTCACTTTCTAAACTCCTTGTAACACCTATTAGATCACGGTAATTTCGTTGTTTTATCATTTTTTTCTAATCTTGTTATGTGTGAGTGTACAGCATGAAAACAGGCCCTTCTGCCCACCGATTCTGCACTGATCAGCGGTCGTCCTGTACAATATCCGACACACTAGGGACAATTTACAATGTTTTTTACTGAAGCCAATTAACCTACAATCCTGTACGTCTTTGGAGTGTGGGAGGAAACCGGAGAACCCTCACGGTCACAGGGAGAATGTACAAACTCTACACAGACAGCACCCATCGTCAGGATCAAACCCTGGTCTCTGGCACTGTAAGGCAGCAACTCCACCACTGTGTCGCCCTATGTTCAATTTTTTTAACTTTCAAAATGTCTCCTTCCCCTAAACAGGTTGGGTCTGTAGACTTTGGAATTTAGAATAGGGAGCAATCTTACTGAAGTGTATAAGATATTTTCAGGGACATAGTAAGGGAGATGTTTAGATGTTTCCATCAGTATCAGAACCTTGGACAATAGGACATGGTTACAAAATGTC